>NC_080862.1:4096648-4176648 GCF_030435755.1 Ochotona princeps
CTGCTAATTCCCAGATGAATTTACAGAAAACTGGATTGAAACTGAATTGAAAACAGATGTAAGAATCAATCCTAGGAATTCCAGTACGGGGTGTGAGTATCCCAGTTGGTGGCTTATTCGACACACTACCCAGCTCCAAGTTTTATCTTTTTAAACTGTCTGGACAATGAAAAATGTGTCATGGGTTGAATTGGGCCCCTCCCAAATTATATGTGGAAGTCCTAACCACTGGTACCCCAGAATCTGACCTCATTTGAAAATAAGGTTGCTGTAGGTATAATAAAATGGGATCATTAAGTGAACTCTAGTCTATGATGGCTGGTATCCGAATAAAAATTTGGGGTTTCAGGATGGATCTTTGGCCTGGTAGTCATCAGTTAAGAAGTCCACGCCCCATCTTGGCGTATTTGGATTGTGTACTTGGATCTGCTCCCAGTTCCAGCTTCCTGTTAAAGTGCACCATGGGATACAGTGAAGATGGCTCAAATAGCTCACTTCTACCATCCATACAGGAGACCTAGTTCTGGCTACCCACTCTCTACCCCATTAATGCAGGCATCTGGAAGTAAACCAATGGATAAGAACTCTTACCGTCCCTCAAATAAACAAATCAAGGGGTAATGAGTCATGATGAAGGTCCTGGCTCTAGGAGGAGACATGAGGTGTACGGAATCAAAGGAACTAAAAACACTCTGAGGAACTACATAGCACATGACTTTCAAAAAGTTCATGAAAAACATGTGCTATTTTTAAAAGATAAATTATTTTGAATGGCAGAGTGACAGAGAGATATGGAGAGACAAAGAGAGAACCCTCATTCACTGGTTCACTTGTCAAATGGCCGGGCTAGTTGATTGCCTTCCCAGGAGTTTCAGAAGGGAACTGGATCAGAAGTGGAGCAGACAGGACTCCATCCAGTGCTCCTATGGAATTGCAGTGTCACAGGTACACCTGCCACACCACAACACCAGCCCATGAACACATGCATTGTAGAAAAACTATTGCATGATCTCAAAAAATTTTGCACCAATATAAATTGATCTTTTCTTTTCCCACAAACATTTCATTTTTTTTAAGCAAAGGGAAGTGAATGGAAATGAAAAAGGAAAGCTGAAACATAACCAAACAGGAGTGGAAATTGTGCCCAGAATGAACTACAGAGAAAACCAAACTGGCAGACTGAGTAAACAATGTAAATTTTCCTCTTGCAAGGAAGCTATTGAACATTACTGGGGCTCTCTCTCTACATTGCTCGGTCCCTTTTAATATCCTCATTATGCAAAAATAGAAAGCACATACTCTGCCAATTAAACTGTATACCCTTCTTTATACACACACGTATCCTCCTCTCCTCCCAGAAGACCATACAGCACATCCAGAGATATGTACTTAACCACCTGATTAATTACTGGACCTCTATGCAAATTACTGTCAAGATAAAATGATCATTTTATTACTTACTCTGCTTCATAAATAGTTACAGTTTAACATATCTGTAAAAGCCATTTGTATACTCCTATAATGTAAATGGAACTCTATTAAAGGTATAAGAAGTCTATAATATTAATAACCTTAAAATAATTTTCTAACTGCAAATTGTTCCCTAAGCAATTATAAGATGTTTTATGTTAATTTAGAAAGGAATCCCAAACAAGGCATTTAAAGTCTAATAAGATGTCATTAAATGGCGAGAGGCAGGGGCTGGAGGAAGGAAGAAAACCCTAGGGCTTGAACTAGTAGAAATGATTCTCAGAGCTACTGACCCTTGCAAGATCCATGCTCTCCTTGGGTTTCTAATACAAAGCAGATTCCTAATTGGGAGCAATTAGTTAGTTACTACACCCTAAAGTGCATATACTTTTGTATTGGTTCATAACAATTAATTATATGAAGGATTTATCAATGAAGGTCCACCAAAACAGTTTTATCAACTAACTATATTCAATGAAAGCATGCTCTATAAGTCATGAGACATGCTATAATATGGTAACAGTTTGCCCCCCGGCATTCATTTATAACTATGAGCTGAAGAGTAGTGTTGATCAACTGGGAATGAGTTTTACAAGGAGATCTCAGAAGAGGGCTACTTTCCATGATCTTGGGCTTTCTGAGATGTGGTGGACACAAAACACATACATACACTTGCGACTGCACAGAAAAATATGCATTGATACAATCACAGTCATCATAAGAAAAAAATAGCAATGTAGCAATTCTAAAACCTATGAGTCAAATTATCATACAGTAAATTTTATTTCCCCAAACATGACTTGAGATCCAGGTGCCTCAAGAAAAGGTGGATGACTTGATTGAGACCATGCAGCCATGAAAGCACAGGGACTTCTGCAACAGCATCAATGTGTCTTTGTAAAATATAGTCCCCATTAGTTGGGTTAATTAAGATTAACATACAAGTCGTTGAAAACCTCCCAGAGTAGAGAGAAGATAATTTACCTAGGAAATACTCAAAAGCAAGAGGAGTTTTCACTCCAAGTTGCTCATTTAACATTCTAGAAGGAAGTTCCTTATTACCCCTTCAGTTACAATCATTTGCTATCAAGATAACATGCATCCAGAGAGTTTACAAAGGCCAAAGGACAACTTATTTCCCCAGAAAGTTCTATGAACTGTGCAAGGTGTTATAGAGAAAATAAGGGAACGAATCCAATCACGGATGTTTTCAGTATGATTAAACAAGTTAATTTACTCACATGTTAGTATTTGTGTTCTAAGTTTTGTGTTTCTAAGATGAATAAAAGGGTATTCATGTTGAGAATTTAGGTTTGATATTTTTCATGGAATAAACAATGTTTTCACCCAAACAGTAAACCATACTCCATGCTGAATCTATCATAAGAAACATTCCTAGTAAGAAAAAAAAATATCATTGCCTTGTGGAATGCACTTTGTACCCTGTTTGTTCAGATTGCAATTGTGTGAAATCTATCATTGCAGAAAAGGCATTCTCAAAGTTACCTCAAGGGTCATGTTCACCGTGCTAATGGCCACTTTTATTTCTCCATCTGACAGCTCCTTTAGATCTTTCAAAATGGTCTGTTCAATACTTAGACCTGTGGATGAGAGAGAAGCCCTTTGTTATCCTTTTCTCTGTAACACCAAAGGAATGCCTAGTGACATTATTTCCCCCTCTTTTATCATTTTTATCCACAATAAACACATACGCTGAGGCCATAATGACATTAGCAACAAAATCTAACTCAGGATATCAGCAGCATAGAGAAATCCCTCTTCATGATGTAAAAGAAGGTTCTTTAGTGTTTAAAAGAAGCCTAGCATTAAAAGAAGTTTAGTGGCAACACACTTGCAAAGTCGTGGGCAGGACTGAGTCAGTAAGTGAAAGTGTCACAAAGTGATAGGAAGAGGAAAAAGATCCTGGGCTGTCGAAAGGGGCAGGGCAGTGTGGGTCACAATGAACTTTTCCCCACAGCAGAAACAGAGTGGGGAAGAAATACTGTAACCTTGTACTCCCTCCCACCTTCTCTAGGTACCATCAACTTTTCCCATTGATCAAGTCCAACCAGAAGCCAGTGATAATAAGGAATCCCAAAAGAACAAGTACTCAAGGGTCAGCTAATACTCAACTTGTTCAAATATTGCCTTAAGGGATCATTTGCCATTGTTTTACTGAAAATTTATAAATGTGGCCTATAAAACTATTATAATTGATCCAGTCACAGTTGTAATCAGCTCTGGCAATAGGAGCAAATTTCAAATCAATAGGAGGAATAATCCAAAATGGTGAAACCATCAGAGTGCATAGTGAGACTTGACATCTAATTAGCATACTTCGTTATTAGACCTCATTAGACCCATTCTTCTGGTAAGAAGATCTATAATAAAGCTTAGTAGAAACATACATATTCTTCCCAGATGCACATTAAGACATCGAGGTTGACCACTTCCACTAACATAGAACAACCTGTCACATGCAGTGGACTGGGAAAATAGACAGGAACTAAATATCTTCCTTTGACTTAGAGATTGAAATGCCATACTCTTGTACTCAGCATAACACGCCTTATAGAAAACACTGGGCTAAAGTTCGATATAGTCTTGAAAATGAATAACAGAATGTATACCAATAAACAACTATGTATAACGATGCTTGTACGTGGAATGGACAACAGAAAGTACAGTGGATGCCTTTAGTGCTGCACCCATATCCCAGGGCACCCAGCTTGAAGTTAAGTCACTACCAACTACATCTCTTCTTCCAAGACCTTGTTCTGGCACTAGAGCCTATCCTGGGAGAATTAGAGCTCTCGCATGTCCGCCTCCCCGATCTTCTGGTGAACGATTAATAATCATCCAGGAAACTAGATTTGAAGTGTTTGATAGTTTCTGCAAAATCAATTCCTCTAATTTTAAGCTTCCAAGTCAACATGAACCAATTCACAATATTCCTGAAATTTTAACCATCAGATGTTGGTGCCCAGGTGAGCACTTCCTGGGCATCCCTAAAGTGATGTAATCCTGACTCTTCCCAGCATTACCTAGTGAGATTAAGCTCTGGTTTCCAACTGAGCCAACTTGCTTTGTAACTCAATGCATTCTCCTACTTGTGATCAACTCTCCAATCAAACTGTTTTGCCTTGGGCTCTGTTTCTTTTATACATTAAAATTATATAATGTGATGATTGCAACTGAAAGATAGATCATCTGGTGACTCTCCAGCTGTGTTTGCTTTTGGAAAAGAATGAAGCCTTTCTGTGCCTCAAGTTTTTCTGACAACTCAGTAAAGTCACCCTGATGAAGTTTTGCCACCCTAACCTTGTATATTCTAGGCAATCAGTGGATTAAAACTGTCAATTACTACAAAACAGTTCAATTGGAAAATTCATTGGACAGAGAAAGCCTAGGCTTAGAAAATAATTTCATCCTCTTAGCCATCTTCTCTCCCATTTCCTGCCCAAATTGTTTTACAAAATTCCATCAAACCTGACATTATTCCTGCCACAATCCCAAAATAAAATTCTATTGGGACTGGGACTGTGGGTAAGGATGTCTCTGGGGCTATGTATTAGATACATGAGTTAGCCACACAGCCAGTCATGAAGGCCCTGAGAGAGAAGCTCCACATAGAGCTGCCTGCTCCCAGCTGAGCCAACAGAGGTCCCAGAAGCACAATGAACTTCACCTTTTGGGACCCGACAGCACTCACTGTAGATCAGAGTCACTCACCCTGAGCACTGAACTGGCTCTCTTGCAGACTGTTGATAATGTCCTCTCTTGGAGGCAGGTTAGGAAACTTCTCTTCCAGGATAGAAAGAATCTCTTCCTGCTTTTCTGAGATCTTCTCCGGTTCCATGGCCATCCACTTGAAAAGGATGCTACCTGAGAATCATGAATCAAAACACCCATAAGTTGTGCAGCTGGGCCAAGATGAAAGCCATACATATCAACATTTTCTATGATCTAAGTTTTCCCTCCTTAGTTCTGGCTTAATCTGCACAATGCAACGTGCAAGAGGCTAGAGATAATCAGCACACCGATTTTTCCATAAAAGCAGACAAACAAAAATTAGACTTATAAGCAAATGACTAGAAATTCCAGAGGAAAAAGAAATCATTAGGAAAATAGTCAAAGCGAAAAACAAGAGCAATTCAAAAATTAGCTGGAGCATTTCAGTAGAGAACGAACATCTATAAATAAAAGAATCACATGATACATTTTCCAACTAAACTTAAGAACTCAAAAATGTGTTTACAGCAGATTAGACACACTGGGGAAAAGATAACTGAATTTACAAATCTATCAGAAGGAACTGTGCATACTGAAGCTGGTGTGAAAGCTCTCAGTACCAAAATGGAGCCAGGAGGTCCCAATGGGACAGACCTAACACACAATAAAAGCAACCACATGAAACTACCAGTCCTAACTGCAGTCTTACAAATAGCCGTACTAACCTCCAACTTTGCAATCATGACTGTTTCTATGAAAACATCTGCCTAGTAGCAAGTGGTTGTTGGAATGTGACTAACAACAACGAGAACCAGTTAGCAAATACCAGCTCCTACAAGGAGATGCCGTGACCGATGATCCTCATTGCAAAACAGCATTTATGACTTTCTTCCTTTTGTTTTCAAAAGTATTCCCTGAAAAATCCCCCCTCACATGCACCTGTTATCTATCACAGCACACACATCTTGGATTTGGATAAATCCCTTACTCATTCTCAAATACACTCATGATTCCCTACAGAGTCCGCCAGATACTTAGGTTGGCGCATGGGGAGGGAGGGGATAAACTAATACATGAAAGTATGGGGCAGCAAGTCACAGACTGGAAAGTGGGGCAAGAATCCACAGTAAGTAACAAGGAAAACGATGATCTTGAAACAGTCATAACCATGAGGAAAAAAATCCACCACAATACTCTTTGTTCAAGAGAGTGGGAAAGCGAAGGACCTCTTGGCAAAAGCAATTGTGGTGCATTAATATTAAACATGAACTAATGAAGTCAGAGCCGTTTGGAGAAGACATTCAGCACAGCAACAGCAGATTCAGCACGATAAATTCCTGGCAGAGAAGAGACTGAAAGGTCTTTTCTTTCACCCCACAACTGATTTTTGCTTTCATACAGAAACAAAAATAAAGAATGCATAATAGAAAGTAGGTGCCAGGGTGGAGAGCAGGAATCAAAGGGAAATAGCACTAAGCTCACATTTTTGTGTGAAGAGGTATAAAAAACACAGTATTCAAGCACTTAATATCATCCTGCATGTAGGAGCGAGGCTACCTGCTGTATGACAACAGCAGTGATGACACTTAGAGGGAGAAATCATTTTGGTTCTTCACATAGCAAAGACAATCATTTCTTCTTTCTGTCCCCAGAAATCTTCCTGAGCCAAACAGCCTTTGCTCTTCCTGAGCACAGTGGATGATGATGTCATTCCCATTGGATTTTGTAACCATTTCAGGACAGGGATGATTCACCGTTTGGACAAGAGAGAAAAAATACTTGGCTCTGGTCCTTTCTTATTAGAGCGCCTTAAAAGGATCTGCTTGAAGCTGTTAATCGGGTTACTAAAATAGCCAGCAACCATTCTTTATGAAAGGTCAAATGGAACTGCCAAAAGAAAGAAGTTGTGTATTAAAGACACAGCTTCTCTACTTAGCCAAAGCACAGGACAGCGGTGCTGATTCACTCTTAGTCTTGTGGCTTCTGTCGAGCCTCATACAAATCCACCTGAAAGGCAACTGGAGTAAAGTACAGTCATCAATGGCTGAAGTCTAATTATCCACAGGGTCCTAGACACATGCACACACACACACACACACACACACACACAGACACACACACACAGACACACACACAGAGACACACACACACAGACACACACACACACAGAGACACACACACAGACACACACACACACAGACACACACACACACAGAGAGACACACGTGATGATGCAGCAATTTAATGGATCTTAAATTGAGCAAGAGTCCTCTAGTTCACACCTCTAAGGAAATAACAGAATACAGGTTGGGGAGCCAGAAAGGTCAGTAATTGTTTGCTTTTGGCATAAACTCAGGGTTCAACCAAGCCCCAACATCAGGTCACCACACTGAATCATGTGGCTTTAAACATATTAAAGGCAGTTCAGAGGAGGGAGAAGATTAAGAAGGAAAGAAGAGGAAAAGAGAAAGAAAAAGAAACCACGTGGGAACACAGAGCCAGCAGGGACAGGAAGGCGGGAACCAGAAAGATGTGTTTCCATAAAGCAAGGCCCTTTACGTTGTTGATGTGCAAGGGCACTTTCTTATCTTACAAAGCAGCAAGCAGGTCATGCTGCAGAAATACCGACCTTTCAGGAGAAAGCGGGAGGTCAGGAATGTGTGTCCTGAAATTTCTAAATGTTAAAATATGTCTTGTTCAAAGAAAACAGTAAGGTGTAGCTATTTTAAAAGATATCAGCTGAAGCAGAGAAATGAATCTTGTACAAGCCTGAACACACTCTGGTCCTAACGGAACTGTCCTTCCCGTCTCAAAGGAAAGAGTGTCAGGGAGAGCGTCAGAGAAACACAGCAGGTCATTTCCGCACTGACAAAGCACAAATGCTTCTAATTGATATGAAAATGATTTTTAACAGCATCTTTAAAACCAGATTCTATCTCAGATGGGTGTTTGGCCTACCGGTAAAAACATGATGGTCTGCACCCCACACTAACAGCAGCAGAAGGTACCCAAGTACTTAGGCCACTACTATATACGAAGAAGACCCAGACAGAATTCCGGATTCTTCACTTTGGTCCGGCCCAGCCCCTGTCAATGTAGTCATCTGGAGAGCAGATCAGTGGATGGAAGATTTCTCCTTCTGCCTCTCCTCTGTCTTAGTCTCTTCTGTATTTCTACCTTTTGAATACTTTTTTTTAAATATTTGAAAAAATATGTCTTGTGTTTAGACCCCCAACATACAGAGTAGAGAAATTAGATTGGAAAACAAAGTCAGTAGGATAAACTGAAGCAGATTAAAAATAAAGCTACTACAGGAACCTCACAGACTGAGGACAAGGAAGTGTCTATCCCATAATACACACTTCCTGTCACACTCCTGTGGACTACACGGAAGGACAAAAGGTTGGGGATTTTCATGATCTAAGTAGTTATCTTTTTCAGAAACACAGATGGAAAAGGAACAATTCAGTTGCGTCTTTTAAAAATGAGGAAGTGGCGTATGCTGATGGTTTAATGGGGTGGGAAAGTAAAGGAAAGATTCAAGTACAGCGAGCAGAGCCTTCCAGTGAGTGGGGACACTGGTGTAAAAGCAGGCTGGCAGTACAGGAAGCGCAGATGCCTTTCAGGCCATGGTAAGCTGGCGCTGCTAATGAGTCATGCCTATAAAGACATCACATGGGCAGTGGAAGTGAGTCTGGAATTGTAAAGCGAGGCCATGGTCAGAGTTACAGGCTGTGTCTCATACAATCTTGAAACAGTGAGGTCAACTACTGATAGCGGACAGAGAAAACCATCCCAGGACAAAGTTCTGGGACACTCGCCTGCACTCAGAAGTTAAGCAGAAGTGAAGTTAACAAAAAAGAACAAGGAAGCATAGGCCCAACCTTTTGCCAGTTCAGGAACATCTTGAAGCATACTTGGAATCTTCTTCAAGACCTATCAGAATGAATACCTTGGCCCACCTGAAATCTATTTATAGCAATTAGTGTGTCCCAGCATGGTATGCTGAGGACACTACCACCAAAACACACAAAAAAAGAACGATCAGTCTGGTGCATAACACATCCAGGGGTTCTTTTGGCACATTTATAACAATATATTTTCCACTGAGATCTAATTCTGATGCTTTTAAAGATTCTCTCATGTTTCAGCTGTAAATATTCAGTTTCATGGCACTTGTAAACAGACATTTTCTGACATTCTTCATGGCAAAGGTGCACATAATACTTTCATGTTCTTGCAAAACCCAGAGGAATCTACAAATACTTATTCTAGAAATGTATGTCGCACTACCATTTAGAGCACCCCAAAATATAAAGAGGTGTCATAACTGCTTACGAAGGGGACCTCTGAAGGTGCAGAATGTTAAAGCTACTTGCGTATTAGAAAACTAGTCTTTATAGACTTGGTGTCAATACATGATTAGCAAATCATGAAATTTAGGTTTGAGTTCAGAAAATAGAGCATCACGTGACAGACTTTTTCTTATTCTTACTAAAGTTTCAAGAGCTTTTAAAAATTGGCCTGGGTCCCAGGAATGCATTTTACTTCTGAATATTTGAGTTACAGCCTAACTCACAACCCTTTAGATCTCTGTTCCCGATGCCACTCAGCACCTTTTCATCTCGCCTGCATGTCCACATCCACACGCTCACACACACGTACACCTTGGCCAAATCTCCCGTGGAGTAAGCCACAACCACCTGATACCCCTTCGGCTTCACTGAGTTCATCTACCACTACTGTGACAGGACCGGTAGTTGTCACAGGCAGAGCTTTCTCAGCTGGCCAAGGCCACTTCAAAGGCCTCTCTGATGTTAACACCAAGACCGTGTGTCTTAGCTCTGTTCTTTAGTGGCTCTGCCAACTCTCACCAAGGGAACCAACAAAGGAAACCCATCATCAGTGACAATAATACCAAAGTCATATCTTCATACCAAGGTATTACAATTTTCTATTATGTTATTACTTATAGAAAATTATAACAAACTATTGACAGCATTTCTTCCTACCAAATAACACATGTACTTTTTTCACACAACAAAACAAGTTTCCTAGTTTGCAAGGTATTAAACAAATTCCTCTCCAGGCTTCCCTGAACTATGAAGCACACTTGTGCTATGAAACAACTTCTCTCTTTGAGATCTCCACTGTTTTTTACCATCCCACTTTCCTGTCCCAACCACAAATGGCTATGCTTACTTTAGCTAAGAGCATAGAGTCTCATTCAGCACTATTACAGATATCCATTGTCATAAAAATATTTATGGCAACCATTAGCATTCACTCTAAAACTTTTGCAAGAGCCATATACTCTTGAATCTTTCCCCCCAAGAAAAGACAGAGAGAGAGGAAGGGAAGGAGAAAGCCCCTAATGGCATTGAGTTAGCACAGTCTCAGCCTCTTTCCTTTTGAATCATTTCAGTGTGTTCCTCACTGTTTTCCACTTATCACTGTTAAGCATTTCTGAGGGTAAAACAATCCATGCACACTGCATTCAAACTGCATCACTGAGAAAAGAAGGTGCTTCATACAAAATTCACAACAGCGTCTGTCCTAACGGAATTCTTGAAGCAACTTTGGGGCATCCAAGTTGACTGACAGTTTCTATCCTGAAGTTCACTCTTTGAAAGCAGTGTTGGAGGGGAAAAAGGGAGATTAGTGGGCCACGGTCATCCTGAAGCCTCTGCAGAGACCACTGCTTCCAGAACCCCCAGGGATATCAAAGTCTAAGGATGCCCAAGTTCCTTATGTCACATGGTGTAGCACTTGCAAGGAACCGACACACATCCTCCCATATCCCCAGGTTACTTATATGACTCATGTAATACAAATGATATGCGAACAATTGCTACAATGCTCTATTTTGGGAATAAGCACAAGGAAAAACGTTGTATTTTCATACAGAGACAATGTTTGAAATATTTTCTGTCTGAAGTTGATTGAACAGATATGGAAGGCAGGTCTGCACTTGCAGCTTTGAGGGTCAATGAAGATGGGCTATCCTGCAGAACGAGCGACTGGAAGTGGCCATCAAAGGCTTGGTGCTGACGATGTGCATTTTGCCACCTAAAGAGTACTTTATGGAGTAAGCACGCTCAGGTAGCAGAAGATATTTCCACATGGGAATTTGGAATTCTGGTCCCCATTCCCACTGTCTCCAGGCAAGAATCGCCTCTGGAAGCCATTAACACAGCAGGGGAAGCCGCTCCCGCTCCCCTACAGAGGTGGAGCCGTGCCATTTAATATTCTTGTCTAGCGAAACGGCAAAGGCCTCTCATGCCTAGTTTTAAATGCACATTTTTAATATTCAATATAATGCTACTCTTTAACAAACTCTTTACTCCCTGCCTCTCTGATGAAGCTTCCCGTGGTCTTGAAAAGGATTGTTAAGCTAAGAATGGATCGCAGTCTTTCTGCATGAGCAGGCCCAGAGACACTCCATTAAGCCTTCCAGTATTTAATAGAAAGAGCCATCTCTCACCTCTGAGGAGATGAGCCAGCTGCTCGGTGACGAGCTCAGGAGCCTCCCGGAGAAGCTCTCTCAGCACGAGCGAGGAGGAGGGCTCCTGGAACTTGGCGTCCACATCCCTCTGCTCCGCCGGACTGATGGCTTTGACCACGGCGGATTCTAAAGCCTTGTCTTCACTGTTAAGGACGTGGAGAAGTACAAGAACATGAGATGGGGCATGTTTTCTGACTGTGCTCCCACACAACTCACTTCCTCTCCACAGCCAGAAAGCCGTGCACGACTCCAGAGAGAATTGTGTTCCGTGGCTTTGCACCTTTTATTTATCAATGAATTCCCATCCTTTATCAATGCTTCCCAAGAATCTTGGAATAACTTCACACTCAAGCAGCCCTGTCTCTTGTTTCACAGTTGGGAAATAATAGCCAATATTTATTGAGCTGTCGCTGCATGCCATACACTAACGCATGAGCTTTAAGTGTGTCCTATTTTATACTACAAAATGACCCTACAAAGCGGAAGACATGTAGCACAGAGAGTTAAGCCAACAGCTGGGACACCTGGGTCCTATATTAGACAAACTGCTGTGAGCCCCAGCTGCTCAACTTCCAATTCAGCTTCCTAACTCTGTGCTTTACTGCAGGTGCTTGAGGGGTGAACCTGCATGGTAGATTCCTACCTCTGTGTGTCTGCTTCTCTCTCTATCACTCTGCCTTGAAAAGAAAAAAAACTTAAAAAATAACTCAATGAAATGCAATCTATTGAAATCCTCATTTGAAAAAATGGGGAAACTAAAGCAAATCAAACTAAGAAAATTATCCAAGACCAAACAATTATGGGAGTGGACTAACTGATACTTAGCAATCTGGCATCAAAGCCTGCACACCTCATCACTGGTGGTATAGAAAATACATTTCCATATTTCTTTGCTTCTGCCATCATCCTTTATATATGAGATAGAGCTGGGTTTTATCAAAGGCAGGAAGAAAGGTATGGATGAAACTAGTTTAGTTCTTCTTGCCTGTCAAAACAGATGAGTGGCAATGCAGGAAATAAGGATCTCATTGATTTTTGAAAAGCATTCTCCTTCATAAACAATTCCAAAGCCAGTTCACAACTTCAGTCTTAAAATCAGCGTATATTTGCCAATGTTAATTGGTGACAAATTCCCCCTGAGTTTGACCGATACACACACATTCCAGAAGTCACTGCTTTGATTTTATGCACTGTTTTTTTATCCATATCAACTTGCATCTATTGATTTTAAAAAGTTATCACATACATTCTGTCAAGCAGATGAGTACTCTTGAGCGCTGTAACTGAAGTCAAACACCTGTTCCAACAGCTTCCAGTCACTTGTCAAGAATTAATGAATCAGTATTATTCAAAGGAGTTTGCTAAGGATATCCTCAGACAGATGGGTTATTTTTAAAACCCTGTATTAAATTAATTACATGACTTTTATCACATTGTATTCACCACTAAAAGGGTTAAATCTTAAAATTCATGAGGTTCCAGTTTTAGGTATGCTAAGATCAATATCCACTGATTAAAGTCACACAACAATTAGCAACTGGACAAACTGCAAAAGACTTCATCTTGAACTACTGAAGTGTTCAACTGGTGACTTGTAATTTAGTAGATATAGAGAACTTGTCAAAATAGTATTTTTGTAAGGTCCTGGAAGGCAAAGAATCTGTTATTCTTTTTGTAGCTTTTGATACTTGTATCAATTAGAAACCCTTAGGTACTCATTGAAGAAGCCAAAAGTTCCAAATTGTAATTCATATTCTGCTGTGTTTAGTGTTCCTGGAGTGTCATTTAAGACACCTGGTCTGTAACTTCTTGTCCATAAAATAAACTACATGAAGTTAAACTATATGAAGGTTCAAAAACTCCATCTTGCTCCAATAGCATAAAACATTGTGAACTTCCCATCTCTACCTACTTTTCCATTTTACAACTAAATATTTCTCTTAAGAAACCCACTTATATCTAATGTTTCAATTCTTGCTGCATATTTATAGCATTAAAACACAGGACTATTAGCTCACTATAAGAAAATGTTTCCAAGGGTTTCAAACTAATAGATCGCTTGATTTTACGAACTCTCATTTTCAAATGTCACACTGACATGCGAAAACAGAGTTGGCATTGCTCAAATTTTCTCATACATAATTTTTTAAAAAGACATTCACTTTGCTCTAAACATCCTCTGCTTTGAGTAAATCCCTCCACAAAAAATCCTGTTTAATCCTTCAAGCAAGGATCAAACTCTCAGAACTTCGGTGTGTCTTACCTTGCCAGGGCACTGATGCCAACAAGCGTTATAGACAACTTCCCTTCATCATTTAGCTGCAGCAGGTTAATTTCATCTCGGAATATGTGGAAGGATTCAGAGATATTTAACTCTTCTAAAATAAACTTTGTCTCAGTGAAGTAGTTGAATTCAGTTCGGGGTATATTCAGCACAGGTAAACAAAGAACCCCTGGTGGACTGACCTACCAAGAAAAAACATGATTGCATCATTGCAAAAAAAAAAAAAAACCACAAAGGAAGAAAGCAGCAAATACAACTGGTTTTTCACAAGCACAGTGGTTACTTGTAAACAGAATGTCAGTCTAATTTTTACAACACATTTTTGTAAGTTTTAAAACAATTCATATTTAAGCTAAGTTTGCTCCATGGATTATCAGAATGCAATCTCTTATGATCTGCTCTATTATAAAAGATATGTTTTATAATAAACTTCCTATTAAAAGTATTGTGACAACTGGGGGAGCAAGAGCTGTGTAAGAGTTAAAGAATTCTACTTCACAATAAATTTCCTGCAGGAATATTTTTAAAGGGAGGTTTATAAAATTAGTTGCATATACAGTGATAATTTCTATCATTGAAACAATCTGTAGCTTGGCAACAGTGACATTTTACGTGGTGTACATTGTCACCAGCTCTGTCATGGTTATACTGTGTATTTAATAATTGGCTGCTTTTCCAGCATGAAGAAAGCGTAACTTTTGCAGTCTTTTCTTCAACTGAATGTGTCCCAATTCATAAAAATTTTGCATTTAATAAGCATTCATTGAAGGAAATAAATGAATTACTCAGGGCCATAGTGTACAAGTACAAAGGCACTCCCCAAAACATTTCTTTCCCTCTCACCTATTAACCTATATTGAATCATAATTCATGAGAGTTATTAGCAATTCAGGTATGTCAAGCTATTTCTCCTAATTGACAGTTATATCTGATGCTTGGTATTGACACACGCATGGAGAAGAATCTGTGTGGGAGTCAAGATCATGTGGCTTCAAAGTATCCTTGCACAACCTGGTCCCCACTATGTTCTAGCCCGACTTTACATCGTGACTTGGAGAAAGTCATTTTCCTCTCTGAGCCTCAGATCTTCATATCTGTAGAACGGGTTCAGCTGCTATAGTGAGTGAGCAGCATTTAAATGAGGTCAGAGAAGCAAAGCTGCAAAGCTAGCCAGTTCCTATGGTGGCGGCATGAGGGGGCAAGCACTGGGATATGACAAAATTCACAGCAGGCAACCCTTCAGCGATTCCACATCCGTCTTCACACTTAGTGCCAGGGTGGGTCCTGCATCTTTGTTTTTTCTCTCTTTTATCCCTCACGATTGCTTCTCCTGCATCTTTTGTTGGATGCTGCTGTATTCACATAAGCCATGCAGCTGTTGGTGTTATTATTACATAGTTTCCTTAAACGTCCCTGGTACTGTCAGTCTGAAAATCAGTCCAGCTTAGTCAAGTCTATGTTCCCTAGACATGGAACATTTTTTTCAAGAAGTCAAAAAGTCCAGCTAATAAGATTAGTCTTTAACATGCAAGCTTTGACACAGGAACATTTATTCTCTCCTACCAATTAATCTCCCTTGTAAAGTTCAACAAATTTTAAGATAAATTTGTTTAAAAAGCACACATATAGAGATCAGAATATTTTACCCTACGCTTTTGTCAGCTGCTGCCCTAAAGCAATTCTGGAAGACTGAGTTTCATGCTAATTTAAATCACTCTAGATCAACTATGTATACTGTCAGAGATTCAAGGATCCAAACAAAATTGAATGAAATAAACCTAACTCTTGAAAGCTAAAAAAGTCTATGATATTAGAAATAGCACCCAAACAATCACAGTGTTAGAACCCAAAAGCCCATTCTTAATACACTAATGAATGCTATGGAATAAGAATTTTAAAGTAATTGAAAAGTCTCTTTGACTTCTCATTATGAGAGAATATGCTCATATTTCATGTCACATAGTTTTCTACTGCCAGGGGTAAAGCTATATAACAATAATGATAAACAAAAACAAGCAAGTTTGGTTTTTCCTTTTAGTTTTCTAAATTGCCCCCCAAAGAATCAATTCCTATAAACATCTTCATATTTTTATTTGAAAACACTGACTTCATTGAAATAATGGTTATAAAAAGAGTTGGTAAGATTTGCAGCAAAATAGACTCAACTAGAAGACATGTTGTAGAGTGAAATAAGCCCGGCCCAGAAAGACAAATACTGCCTATTCTCCCTTAAAGTTAAAAAAAGAGAGAGAAAGAAAAAAAAAAAAGAAAGAAAAAAAAATATCTGTGTGTATCCGTATCACCATGTTCCTGTATTGTGAAAACCATAAATTTGTTCACTTAAGATAAATAACCATAAAAACATCTCAACACATAACTAATCAATTAAAATTATTGATTAATGGGTTGTAACACTTCATTTTCAGCAATAACAAACCAGAACAAGAAATGTAAGTTTCTTTTTCTAGAAAATGTTTCTCTTATAAATGCTCTAACAACTCAAATCTGGAATGTGTACCTTGTTTTGCCCTTACCTTGTCAAGAAAGTAAGCGTAAGTGAAGGCAGAAATGAGAGAGTCCAAGTCACAGGCTTGAGGGCCAATAACCACGTGGACCTTTTCTAGGCGTTTGCTTCGATTCTGAAACAAACGCAAAAGGGGCACAGTTTCATCTGCAACCATTAACATAAACAGGAATGTTTCGATCATCTTTCAAGTGCGCCATACACACACACAATGGCACAAAAAGCATACATTTAACATTAAGTGGAAATACAAAAACCATACAATGTGCTTAGTATTCCAAAATGTTTATTTAAATTAGAAAAAGGAACTGTGGCTTTATGAAGATCATCAACAACGTAACTACATGTAAACTGTATCTCTGAGTTATTTCTTGAGTGAAACATCCTTTTATTTCAAGCAACGAGTGCATGGCAGCCCGTATCATTTTCTTATATAAGATGTTCTTAATTTAAGAACAAATTGACTTGTGTTCATAAGTTCCTGGCTTGTGAAGTAGGCAAATAACTCATGGTTTTGTAAGAATTCTTTTTTTTTTGCCTGTCCATTTTGAACTAGCAAGTATGTTTTTTCTGCATTATATTCTATAATTTGGTAAATAGAACTTGTAATGTTTTCCCTCCTAACTGAGAGGGATATGAGTCGTGTCGTTCTAAAAATATAAATTGCAGTAGCTATTTTTAAAAAGTGTAAATGGTCCCTTCTCTGGAATAGAAGATATGTTGGCTCTTTCTCTTGGTAACTCAATAAATTTCTAAACTATTTTATGGAAGGCTGGCATCCTTTTGCACCTTCCAAAGAACTAACCACTTCTAAAAAGTTCCGTAGCAAAGCTGTCCAGCATATAACATGAATTGATCTTGTACTGGATGTCAGAAATGACACATATGTATGTTTCTGACAATTTTTTCATCAATTGCTTAAGTCTTTCTATACATCACTGACCACAAGGGCAATTTTTAATAAAAATGTATGTATTTTCATTTTATTTAAAAGGAAGAGAGAGAGAGAGAAAATAGTGACAGGAATCATGCATCTGTTGGTTCACTTCTCCAAATACCTGAAACAGAGTTGGACCAGACTGTAGCCAAGAGCCTGGAATTCATGATGGATCTCCATGTGGGTGGCCGGTACTCAGTGCCTAACCCAGTACTTGCTACCTTCTATTATGTGCCTTAGCAAGAAGCCATAATGAAAGCAGGGCAGCAAGGATTAAAACAGGCACTCCACCATGGAAATGTGGGTGTTACAATGGGAGAGTTAACTACTGAGCCACTCACCTGGCCCTAAACAGCTAATTTAGAGGTCCTGGCACAGTAACCTAGTGGCTAAAGTCCTCACCTTGCATGTGTCGGTATCCTATAAGAGCACTGGTTCTAATCTCAGCAGCTCCACTTCCCATCCAGCTCCCTGTTTGTGGCCTGGGAAAGCCATCAAAGATGGCCCTAAGCCTTGGGACCCTGCACCCGTGTAGGAGACCCAGAAGAAGCTCCTGGCTCCTGGCTTTGGATGGGCTCAGCTCTGGATGTTGTGGCCACTTGGGGCGTGAATCAATGCACAGATCTTTCACTCTGTCTCCCCTCCTCTATGTATATCTGACCTTCCAAAAAATAAACAAGTAAATCAATCTTAAAAAATAAAGCTAATTTAGACCCTGCCCCTAAAAGGCTTTGGAAAAAGAGAACCTGGTAATGTTTAATTTAAAACACTTACTGATTTATTTGTAGAACAAAGATAAAACACTCTAATGATCTATTATTTTACTGACTAATCTAAAAACTTGTTACGTATATGGAATTGCTGGTACCAGGGTCATAAACAAGGGAAGGACCAAGTTGTGTTTCCAGAAACAAGAAGTTGGTTTTGTTTGTTTGTTTTGTTTTGTTTAAGGTTTATTTATTTATCTATTTTGAAAGTCAGAGTTACAGAGAGGTAGGGGTGGGGGAGGGACAAGAGAGGGAGAGAAAGAGAGATCTTCCACCCACTAGTTCAATCCCTAGATGCCCCAGGAGCCTCTTCCATGTCTCCCAGGTGGGTGGCAAGAGCCCACGTGGTTGGAACATCTGCTTCTGCTTTTCTAGACACATTTAGCAGGCAGCTGGATATCAAGTGCAACAGCCAGGACACAAACTGAGATCCGTTCGGCATCTCAGGTGACAGCCTTCCACACTATGCCACAACACCAGTCCCAGAATGTAAGTAAATCTTGAAGGAGGGAAAAGCACAGTCCATCATCACAGACATGGAAGGCAGGACCAATATTAATTCTTAATCTTGCTAAGTGAAACATATATTTAAAAATATTGAGACATTGATCCTTAAAAAAATTACATGAACGGCTGGCATTGTGGTTTAGCAAATAAAGCTACCATATACAACAGATGCCAATATCATATATGGATACCAGTTTGTTTCCTGGCTGCTCCACTTGTAACCCAGCTCTTTGGTAATGGCTAAGCAAGGCAGCCGAAGATGGCCCATGTGTGGGGGACCCTGCACCCAGCTTGGCTACGCAGGTGAAGCTCCTGCTGAGGATTTGGCCTGGTCATTGCGGCCATTTGAGGAGTGAACTCATGGATGGAACATGTCTCTTAATAACTCTCTCTTCCTCTCCGTGTGTATGTGCGTGAACATGCGCACACATGCCTAACTCTGACTTTCTAAATAAGTAAATAAAAGCAGAAGGATTTACAAGCATGATGTCAACTTCTGAAAAACAATCGTAACTTGGCTCCCCATCATCACCAAATATAGTTCTCATTTCATCCTTTCCCAACCTCCTCTTAACCTTATAAACTTTGAGCTGGCTAACTTGACTGCATATCTGGGGGTTTCTAGTCCAGGTCATGCTCTCACCCTGAAAATCAGATTGTCTTTCCTATTCAAGACACTCGTATATTCTAGGAGCATCTAAAACACTATGCAATGCAGTTACACTCCATTACAACACAACGAATACATTAGATAATCCCATTGCTGCAGAATGCTGATTTTTTTTGAGAGTCTTGGAAGTCTGAATAGACATTACCTCATTTGTCTTACCAAATCTTCTAAGGCGAACAGTCAGAAGACTAACAACATTTTTTATAGATCACAGTAGCCTGTGATGGAGCCATGGTTTAATGACAAAAATATGTATCTCATCTTGCAAGCTTTATCCTTTATCCTTTATCCTTCGAAACAAGTTCCTGCACAAAGTTTCTTCCAATGCCTTTTATCCACATCTACCATCCTGACTTCATGCTCCAGTTCCTAGGCTCTGACACCCTTTCCTCTACCTCCCAACTCTTATTCAATACAGGCTACCCTGTGCCAGCGCCACAGAGCCCCCCTGCATCTCCATAAGAATTTCCAGTGGAGTACTCCCAAGTTAATGTCACCTTCCAGAAACCATGTCACAACAATCCATAAAATGACCTAAAATTTCACCCTGAGAATACTGGACCAAGTAAACAGGCTATCACTATCAGATGAGCTCATCCATGAGCTCAGAACATGAAAAGCTGGACCCCAGAGTATCACTGATGTTTACAAGTCCCCAATTTCTACCAGTACCCTATGGTAAGATAAAAATGAAGGGCATCAAAAGGTAGATGTTAAGGCTCATCATTCTCATGCTTGAGCCTGCTTGGAGGAATAGAATATGAAATTAGTTATGCAGATTCAGGTGTAGGTGAGCTCAAGAAATGTACAGGATTTGTCTCTTTAAATTGAGGTTAAGAATTGTTGCATACAGGGCCACTCCTGGACTACTTACTACATACATAGAGAACAGTAGAACAAGCACAAATACTACTCTATAGTACAAATAGAGCAAGCACAGGAGACCAGCAAAGAAAAGCCTGGGGAGTGATTTCAGAGGTCCAGGGCAGCTAATAATAGGCCCCTCTAATCTGGTACATGGTCACTCTGCAATGATGATTCCATCCAAAAATAAGCTATTTCATGGAACCCAGCCCATGAGTCCCAACCCAAAGACATTCTGTTCTTCTCACAGTAGGTCCGTGGGCCACTTCCTGTCTCAAGTCTCCGTATCCCCAGAGACTCAGAGATGAGATTCTATCTTATGTCAACCTCCCTTGATGCAATACAAATCAAGTCCTGGATTTTCCACACATAAAACATATCCAAGTAAAACTGACATCAGTACAATTTTATCCATTTACTTTACAATCCTCACCCAACCAACAAAAACATATGTGTGCCAGACACTTCCTTTAGTGAGGTCAGAGCCTCTTAGCGTATCAGCCCCTTCCAAGTCGGATGCTATGGGACACAGGTTACCCAGACGCTTAATTATTTCTGGTCTTTCAGATTAGAAGGGCTGCAGCTAATTAGTCAGGTCCTCTCCCCCTTTGAACAAGCCTAGATGAGCCCCAAAGACTTTTCCCAGAAGCTTCGCTTCTCCACAGTCAGCTTTTTGTTATCATAAGGAAAATCCATTGCTTGAACACTTGCGAGCGTAAATGTCTGTATTTAGAGGAAACGTCAGGCCAGTGAAACCACACACCTGGCGTGCCTGAAATGCACTCAGACCTGACAGTAACGAACAGCTAAGCAAGCAGCTGGGGACCGGCAGTAGCAGAGGGTTGCGAGCACGGTGAACTTGGGCAGGTTCACAGGGAAATGTAGCAGGGACATGCACAGCAGTTACTACACTCTGTAAAGATGATAGTTTTTAATGATACCATTATTTATTACACTGTATGTTTTTCAGTGACAGAAGAACTTCACCTTCCAGGTGACTCTCATGCTTTCTCTCTCTCACACACACACACAACACACACACACAGCGCATATCACTTCAAAAATAAACAGTACATGCAACAAGCTAGTTAGATATTCAATACAGATTTGTTCAAGCACTCATTTGAGGGGTGGGTGCTTGGCCTTTGGAGCCGCTAAGGAGCTTGCGAGGGCCTGAGTCTGAGGGCTGGCTCTGCTCCCTTTCCAGCTTTCTGTTGTTGTGCACCCAGGAGGCAGCAGGTTATGGTTCAAGTTCTTGAGTCCCTGACACTCCTTTGAGAGAGCCTGACTGGCCCAGCTCCTGCTGTTTGGACAACAGGGGATTGAAACAGTGATGGTGGTTCTGGCTTTGTCTCCTCTGCCTTTCAGATAAGTAAAGTAAGTACATCAAATATGGAATAATGTAATAGGACAGATAGAAATGAAGATATCTATAAACACGCAGGCATATACTTTTGGGGAAATTCTGCACTATTTCCTCTGATGCTAAAAAGCATACATATGTTAACAATGAGCCCCACACTTTAATAAGAACAAACTTTCATCATTGAAAATGGCAAGCAGATCCTCCCTCTCCTGGGATCATACAAGTTTAGCAGTCTAAATAGTAAATATCTATTTTTCAGCTGCCCCGAACATTTTCCTCTGTCTTCTCTCTGCTGAGAGAATTGCCTGAGGTCTGCAGAGTCCCCCAGTTGAAAAAATTGTAACAATTTGAATTTGACATTTTTTTCAGGAGGCAAAAAAAATCAACTGAAGAGAATACAGAAAAGATCTTTAACCCAGAAATAACTAAACAAGTTTTTCTACTTGATGGTCTAAACAAGTCAATCACATAAATAAGGAAGGTTTTTCTTTTCCTTTTTATTAGTCTTTCAACTTTAAAAGTACATATCCAAAGACTGACAAATGAGAAAGACTTGGAAATACTATGAAAACTACCAATATATGATAAAAAAAAAAAAGACTGACAAAACTTTTTGCCATAATAAATATCTTCAGAATAGATGACAATGGCTTTGGAAATAATTTGCTCATATTAGGAAATATACCTGTGTTTGTTCTAGACTGGTGACTATGTGCAACAATGAATTATGTAAGATTTTACATACCTGAAATCTCCTTATCATTTTATTTTCCTTAAGATAAGACTTTGTGGAAGAAATTTTCTTGGCAAGAGTCTAGAATTCCAGCAACAATCAACGCTACCCTAAACTATAACTGGTGCAGATGCACTGCCTAAGGCATAGAAGAGAAGCCATCATCCCAAGGTGGGAACCAATACCTTGATGATAAATACTTGCCAGTTCACAAAGAGCAGCTAGAAAACTGAATCTGTGGTTTGGAAACACAAAGGAATAATATTTTAGCGGTGGCCTTGAATAGATTTAAGAAACTTCTGCTCATGTTCACCCACAAACCAACTTAGTTCTTGGGAATGCTGTGACAGACCCAAAAAGGCATCAAATCACAGGCCTTCCGAGGGCTACTTGTGCAATTCTTTCCACTTCCATACCTGATGCAAATTTTCCATAAAAATGGGGGGGTTTACATGGGGGTAGCCAATGCCATGGCTTAACAGGCTAATACTCCACCTTCAAGTGCCAGAAACCTATATGGGTACCAGTTGGTGTCTCAGCTGCTCCACTTACATCCAGCTCCCTACTAATAGCCCAGGACAGTAGTGAAGGATGTCCCAAAGCCTTGAGACCCTGCATCTGCATAAGAGATCTGGAAGAGGCTCCTGGCTTCAGATTTGAATTATCTCAGCTCTGGCCATTGTGGCCATTAGAAAATGAACCACTGGGTGGAAGATCTTTCTGTCTCTTCTCCTTCTCTCTGTAAATCTACCTTTCACATTTAAAATAAAATATTTTTTAAAAAGTAAACAAAGAAGCAAAAACCTTGTGCAAAGTCTTGAAAATATTAATAATTGAACTACAATCTACCACAGGACTCCCAGAGGAAAGCACCCAAGAACCCAAGGTAGCTTTAAGATCCAAATCTACAGCTGTCCCTCCTCCCTTCCACAAATCTCCTTGCACGTCTGTAAGCTGCTTTCAGGGAAACGCTGGTAAATCTCCCCAACACGGCGCCAGAGAGCTCTGTTATGCCCCTTGGCTCTCTCAGGCTCCCAGCAGCGCGTCCTCCTAGCATGCTTAATTGAAGCAGCCTCGCTGCCTTCGAAAGCACTCTGGAGGCGAGGAGAGAGAGGAAGAGAATCTTGCTGCACAAACCCACAGTGAAAGCTTTTGTGAATTTGTTTTCAGCCCAAATGTAAATGGGCTACCAGCTACACCACTGACACGGCCTTTAACATCAGTAAACAGATTCCCAAACAGTACACCATCAAGCACATTAAATAACCTCATAATCACATGTAAAAGGTATGTGAACTGGGGCCATCAGAAGTGCTAAGATACATGATAACAAAAGCAGTCAGCATTTTCCATACCATATGCTGGTAAATGTTATTCTGCAGGGAACCAATTAAAACTATGGACTACTTAGAACACAGACATATGGAACAAAACAGGGCAACTTATCTTGTCACCACAGTGCTTGCTCAGTACATCTATTAGGGAGATGAAATACTGGATTATTAGTACAAATAAATGTTATCTTAATTATGACCACCAAAAGGCAACAGCAGCATTGAAAGCTTCTGCTTTGCTACTGGCATTATTTAGAATCACAAGTGAAAGGTGAGCCTATTGTTCCCAAAATCATGGACAACACCAGTCATGTTAAGTATCAAATGTATAATTAGTGCAGCAACTTGCACATCAGGCTAAGTCAGGGTTTTCTCACCTGTTACATTGGGAAAATAATAATGAGTATTCACTGGATTCCTGGTAAAACCAGTCAAAAAGTATTGAGAAGGCAACTGGTCTGGGCTGGAATGCTATTGTTCTGATAGAACGAAGGCACGCAAACAACCCAAATGAAGCAATTATCAAGACTTATTTTGACAGCCGTAAAGTTAAAAACCTAGGCAAAGCTTTATTGAGTTTTCCCGACATTAAAAGAAAATAAAAACTTACAACAAAATCTCAGATGCATTCATAGGTCCATCTACTACTGGGGAAAAGACAGTCGGCCTCTCCCAGATGGAGCTCTGCTTAGCCAACACTGCTTAATTTAATTAAAAAAAAAAACACTTATAGGATCTAGACAAATAAATTCTAGTCAGGTGGCTCAAATGTCAATAACAACCAATGGTAGTAACTGCCAGTTCAAGCCACGCCTCAAATGCATGGAATACAAAAGAATAAGAAAGAAGAGGTTCAGGCACAGAACACGAAAATCTTGCAGCTAATGAAGTCTGTTAAGGATGAATACAACAGAAAGAGGGGCTGGTGCAGCACTTCAGCATCTGGAAATTATGTTAACTAACACTAAATTAGCACAAACATTCAGTAATATCTTAAAACACTCATCTTACATGCACGCAGTCCTCCACACTTTTTTTGTATGTTTATTGCTCTTACTATGTTCCAATTTTGTAGGATTAAGAAATCCTCTCACCACCTTTCCTTTCTGTCTCCCCATTCCCTCCCGCCTTGCACCATTAGCTTCCTTATTATTACAATGGTATAGTCCTTCAGCAATAGTCATAGGTCTAACATTCTGCTATTTAAATGTATCACAGCATTTTTAGGTATATGCGACAGTAGTAACATCTAGAGTCATATTATCAAGGAATATTTAATTAGTTTTCTGCTAAGCTTTAAAATCGCCCCTCTGGGTCCCCAGAGTGGAGCAGGCAGACAGAAGGAGGCTTTTATCCCAAACCTGAAGACTCCTAGATCCTCACCAAGGACTATCAGTATGAGCACCGAGGACTACATCCCTACTGCCAAGGAGACCACGGGGAAATGGAGTGCCTTCGGAGACCAAGAACTCTGAGGTCACCCACCCCCATTTGGATCTACCACATGGGATGGAAGAAGCCCAAATCCTGCCTTGCAGGATCCAAGGTCATTGGAACAACAACCAGGATCCCTGAGCGGTCCGCAGAAACAGAAGAACAGTAAACTTCCTTCAGGACTAGGGAGAGGAGCTTTCTCTGGTCCTTGTCTGCTTCCAATTTTGGGTCCCCACCCCTTCTCATAATAACCATCAGGAGCGCTCCAGAAACCCCTCAAAACAAGCAAACAAACAAAACTAGAATAGATAGAGAACAACAAGGAAAGCTTAGAAACAGACAGGAAACGGTCAGCGGGGATGCACTTATAACTCACTGGGTGGGACACAAAGATTAGTTACTCCTCACTGGGGTATGGAAGATTTCTCTGCACACCCCTCCTAAACATGCTCACCTAAACAGTTGACATATATCCTGTTACAATTATAGAGTTAGACCACCTGAAAAACAGCCAGGTTCAGCGAAAACATGCTTCAATGCTATAAACTGCTAAAGACTAAAATTAAAATAGGCATGAGACAGCTGAATAGCAATCTATAGCCATTTTAAGGTGTATAGAACACGGTTGAATATAAACCAAAATTGAAACGTCTATGAAGAAGTCACAGGTTGTGGTTGAGAACCTGCATTTTCCTAGTAACATATTAGTTAATCAATACCATGTCAATTAATGCCATAATGTTGTAAATGGTTGGAAATAATATGTTGGGGTTTTTAATTGATTGGGATGATACTCTGCCGGCTCTACCTTCAGACCAGAGATGGTCTCACCAACAAACCATTGAACTTATCAGGACAATAAGATGCTGGACTTTATGCTTGGTAAATACCTCCAATGAAAGAATGTCAACTGAATTTGAATTATGGAAATGCAACAAGGTGGAGCAATCCGCCGTGGGGGGAGGGTGTGGGGAGGGGTGGGGGGAATCCCAGTGCATAAAAAATGTATCACATAATGCAATGTAATTAATTTTTTAAAAATGAAATGCAATAAAAATATGTTAAAAAAATAAGAATAATAAAATCGCCCCTCTGTGTTAAACTGACTCATTTTGTGAGCCGACCCATGGGAATAACTGGAGAAAGGTGGAGGCAACCTCCCAGGAAGCAGAAGCTTCCAATGTTAATATGTCATCAATTGTTTTGCATAAGTAACATAGGGATTCAATGCAATCTCCAAAAGAGAGAGAGAGAGAGAGAGAGAGAGAAGCCTAATAATGTTCTTTTTCAGATAGAAAAGATGATACAAAAATTCATCTGATATCCTAGTGGCTACATTGTCACCTTGTGTCTGCCGGGATTCCATATGGGCACTGGTTCATATTCCGGCTGCTCCACTTCCCATCTAGTCCCCTGCTTGTAGCCTGGAAAAGCAGTTGAGGACAGCCCAAGTCATCCGGCACCATGGCTCTCCAAATACACTACCTTATAAACTCATTTTCAAGATAACCACTAGATCTTGGAAGCAACTTAAACCCAAGAGGAAATTTCACATATAATTACCCCAATGCCTGCCAGCTCAAGAATTACAGCAACTCAAGAGCAACACTAATCAAACTGTGTTACATGAAATATTCTTAGGCATGGAATTTAATATAGGCTGACACATTTGAAAGAAATTGGTCTCCTCAAAATGCCAGACGACACATAAAGCTGTATAGCAAAGAGGCAGGAGACATGGGGTACTCAGCCAGGCTCTGCTGCTAACTAGCTGTGAGACCATGATCTCCGTACGCCTCCTGTCTTCTGACTTCAGATTTTTCAACTCCGAAATAATGCGGTAAGACTATATGATCACTAAGGTTTCTTTCCACTTTAATGCTGTAGAACAAGTCAACAGAAGATGGGTATAAAAGAAGAACTCTTGGAGGACTCACATCTCACAAAAGACCTGTGAACTTTCTGTTTAAAAAATGTATCAGGGCCCGGCGGCATGGCCTAGTGGCTAAAGTCCTCGCCTTGAATGCGCTGGCATACCATATGGGCACTGGTTCTAATCCCGGCAGCTCCACTTCCCATGCAGCTCCCTGCTTGTAGCCTGGGAAAACAGTCAAGGACGGCCCAAAACCTTGGGACCCAGCACCTGCGTGGGAGACCAGGAGGAGGTTTCTGGCTCCTGGCTTCAGATCGGCGCAGCATCGGCCACTGAAGTCACTTGGGGAGTGAATCCTCGGATGGAAGATCTTCTTCTCTGTCTCTCCTCCTCTCTGTATATCTGACTTTGCAATAAAGGTAACCAAATCTTTTTTTAAAAAAAAAAAGTATCAGAGGATGATTTCCTAACAGTGGAATTTGAGGAACTGCTGTGTTGCAGACGTGGAAGTGGCCTCCTAGGAAGCCTCTAGTTGGGCTCTCCAAGAGCAACCTTCTTTGACTGTTTGATTAAGGTGAGACATTTGAGTGCAGTAACCACGTATGAGTGTGGTAACCAAGTATGGGTGAATGAACAATCTTGCATTTGAAGAAGGAACTTTTTTTGCTTATAAATAATACACAGTTAAATTCTCTTTCAGGGATAGGCAACTGCCATCTTTTATAATATCACTTCTAGCTGCTGGGGCTTGGAAAGAATACTTATTTAATGGATAGACTGAGATAGAAAATAAAATCAGCTTAGGCAGAGATGAGGGTATACCATGACCCTTTGTGGCACAGACACAGAATATGGACAAAGCAGGAAGTGGAGACGGAGCAGTGGTGTTGCTATTGACGGACTGTGGGGCTGATCGAGCAGTTTAAGAAAGGCTGGATTAGGAATCAACAGCTACATCAGCAAGTCGCAGCAGGTCCTGCTGACTTCTCAGAAACTGTGCCCTGTGGTCAATCAGATGGTCCTTGAGGCCGCCAGAGAGTCAAGGCATTGATGACTCGGAATACAAGCACATGGGCCCACCTCAAGGACAAACCAGCCAGTTAGAGAACCTCGCGTTCCCTTGACAGGAGGAGAGAGCAAAGCGCAGCTGTGCTGTGCGAGCCAGTGGACATGTAAGAGCCTCAAAGCTGAGGACTCCGTGGAGGAAGGTAGGCCATCATGAGCAGGAAGGTGGACCCCAATGTTCAACGAAGAAGCCGTTGTCTCCTGGGCCTTGTTTCTGTTATTCAAAATCAAGTTGAGTCTCTAGCTATACAAAAAAAAAGTTGGATCCAGAAAGCAACACATGGATCATTATCCAGAAAATTGAAGTTCCTGGAGCAAAGCTCTGTTGACTTTTTTTTTCACAGGAACATGAGGTACAACACCTACATTTCAAAATAGGGACTTCTGATGAGGAGTACGCGGATTAAGTGGAATTTCAGAGACTTCCTTCCATTATTATCTCTCTATAAATTCCAAAGCAGAAAAAAAAAAATTCATTGCTCTGGGTTTAATTGATTTCATGACTAGTATTATAAAGATTATAGTATTTCTCAAACTTTCTCCTGAAATTATGAAAACATCTAACTACTTGTATTGATTCATCTCTCCAAACCAATCTAAATTACATGTAATTGTTCTTCAGGTATATGCTTTTAACACATACATACACGGCAAGAGACTTCTCCTCCAGTCCTCTTATCACCAAAATGTTTTTATCAGCTCACGCAATTGGGAATTATGAAATGAAGAAGAGTTTTGACATTCCACATGGAGAGACTCATGATAACTTAATTTAGAATCACTCCCCAGAGGATACTCAGCAAATTTACAGCTTCTTTCCCATCTGACTCTCACACCATGAAGAAAGGTAAGCCAGAGGGCCCACATACAGGCAAGTACTTCCCAACGTGTGTGCTCTCAGGAATGTCGGTAAGAGTTCAGCCATGTTGAAGCATACGGCTGTGCCTCTGAGATGCTAATGAATTCTCTGAGAATAATGTGGACATGACAGAGATAGAACACAAACAGGAATGGAGAGGTCTCCCAACCTTATATGATCTTAGAGCCCTTTTCTCTTGGGACCTCTTGTAGTGTTCATGCTGAGATTGTTTGTGCCTCCCTGGGTGGATGAGATACAACAGCTGTACTGCATTCAACAACATCTGAAGAAAGATCACTGAACGTGGCAGGCACTAGACCAGGAAGGACAGACAAAACATGAAAACACCTGCGTTTATGCAACTTGCATTCTAATGAGGAATAAGAAAGCAAGCTACACAAAGAAAGAAACCATGTAGAACTAGAACATCAAATAGGAATAAATATTAAGAGAAAAAAGGATGCAAAACAGTGTGTGTGTGTGTGTGTGTGTGTGAGAGAGAGAGATAGAGAGAGAGAGAGAGAGAGAGAGAGAGAGAGAGAGAGGCAGAATGTGTGCTAATGAGTCTTTGTTTTGGAACTCGGGCCAAAGAAGTCTTCCTAGGGTGATAGCCAAGCAAGGCTGCCAAGACAGAGAGGGAGGGAACGGCCGTGGACCTGGAAAAGGAGTAGACCCGAGGGAGGAGATATCAGAGAGAGGAATCAGAATTTTGATGAAAACAAGGCCATGATCTTCATCTCCACAACCAAAACGACTCAGTCCTCTAACAAATAGGCCTAATATTTTTTTTAAAGCCATGCTTGTTTTATATATGAAGGGCTTCAAACAATACATGGACAACACACCTTAGCTTTTAATTCCATTTTCCTGTGAACATTTTGAGACCTCCATGTACACATAATTCAAAGAACCCTTTGTGATCCTAGACCCTGGAGAGCCCCCGGGAATGCTGACAAGGGATCTGTGGAGTCAAATCTATTGCCACAAAAATTAGAAGATACTGTTTGCCTTTTTCTCTGGGGAGACATTTGTGCAAAGGCAGTGGTGGGCAGACCTCCCGGAGTCCTAGCCGGAACCAAGGCAACAGTTCCAGATTCCATTAGCAGTCACTGTCACCTTCACAGCAGTGACTCCGCAACTCAACACCGGCAGTTCACTTAAACACGCCCTTGATAAAATTATTTTAAAACACTTAATTGATTAAATCTCAAATCTTGAGTACATACATTGTTTTCTCCTAAAAGCAACAGACTTTTATTTAGTTTATTTATTTGTTTCGAAAGGGACTGGTTCACTTCCCAAATGCCCACAATAGCTTTATGTGGATTAGGCCAACGTTGAGAGTCCAAAACCCAATCCAGTCTTCCACATGACAGCCAGGAGGGACCCAAGCATTTCAAGCATCAACTGTTACCTCCCAGAATACATATTAGCATGAGAGAAAGCAGAGCAGTGGGACTTCGATCAAGCATTCTAACACGAGATGTAGGTATCCAAAGTACAGACTTTGCTGCACCAAACACACACATCCTTTTTAATACTCTGGTTAAACGGGACGTATGCATACAGAACCCATTTTTAATTCTGAAGATACAATGCTTGTTTAGAAGAAAAAGTAATTGTGGGGGCTATTGTCAAGGCACAGCAGTGTAAGTTGACACATGCAAAGTCAGCTACCCAAATGGACACTGGTTCACTCCTCTGCTGCTCCACTTTCAAACTTTCTGCCTATTAATGTGCTTGCGGAAACAGCACATAGGGGAGTTAATCGGTAGATGGAAGAGTCTCTCTCTCTCTCTCTCTCTCTCTCTCTCTCTGTGTCCCTCCCACCCTCTCTCCACACCACTTTCTCCCTCCCTCTGGATTTCAAACAAATGATAAATGAATCTTTGAAAACCTAGAAACAAGTGTCAAACAATATGCTTCTAACTAGAACCCATGGCAGACCGTAGGCCTGTAACACAATGAAGGCATCATCTTTCCTTCCCTCTTCCTATTTTAACTGATGCTGTAGATTACCTGTGGAGAGTCGTGTGTCAGTGTTTGTGTGAATTTCAGGAGTTAGCCAACCATCAGCTGCAGACAGCTGGAATTGCTACCCTGAAAGGCAGGAACCCCATCCCTTAACAATCCCTTTTTGCTGGCTTCATGTAGGGAAAAGAGAACATTCTGCCATCCAGAAATCTCTCTTTCCCCAAGACTGCTGGCTTTTTAAAATTAACCCTTTTCTCTTACCAATTCTCTTTCCTGGTGAAGTGGTTGTCCAGAGGTAACAGTATTATTCCTATCAATTTTCCTTCCTGTAGTGATACCACATCTCTATGCCATGCCATATAACTTGCAACACCTGCCTAGGGTGGGTTATACTTTGCACTCCACGGCCAGTGGACTTCGCCATGGGATTTGCCTTGGCTGAGGAAGTACAAGTGGCAATGGAGGCAGCTTTGTGAACCATTGCTGGATCCCACCGCTCCTGCTATGAGTACAGCCAAACCCAGATGGCTGTTGCTCCTTTAGTCTGCATTGCAGAATGCAAAGATCACTTCAAGCCTCAGTGACTTGGAACCGAATCAGGTTAGTTGCTGAAAACCTGCAACCCTCAAGTGTTTTGGTATCGTACTGTGACCTCATGAAAGCTGACTGATCTAGGGCCATCCCTAAGCTGAACCCAAGAACTATACAACATTGCTGATGCTTCCCAAACTGCATGAGATGTACCAGGAATGCTAGGCTTCCCACTACATGAAGAGCATTGGAATTTTGTGTTAAGCGTGAAGGAACAGCAAAGCAAGGAGGGGCTGCAGCAAATGAAGTGTGATCAGGAAAGAACACATCTGGGAAGCAACGTGAATAAGCACGATGGAAGAAGGGCATGAATAATAAAGGAACGCCAGAAAGAGACAAGATCACAGTGAAGATGCTACAAGCGAAGGGAGGCGGGGGACAGGAAAAGAAAGCAGACAACCATCCAGATGACAAAAAGACTGATCCAGATGTGACATCACATACAGAGAGGAAAACGTCTAAATAATTGAGAGTGCATGTAAAAGCTGCAGTGATGGGAGCAGGAAACGGCTTCCAGAGAAAAGCAAAGTTGCATTCCAAGTGCCTAAGGAAAGGCCATGTGTATGTTCCCATGGGTGACAACTCGAAGGAGCTGGTCACGCTTCCTGGACTCCCAGGAGATTTCAGGCTCCTTCACCCTCTTTGCCCTTGAGGAGGGATGTTTGGTCCCCTCCTTTACTGCCCGGCCCCATAGAGCCAGAGGCCTGCATTTTGAAAAGGCAAAGCATAAAGGGTAGGAGATGACGTCAATACAATGAGAAGCACGTATCACTAACAGGCCTTGCAATATGGCTAGTAAGCAGAACAGAAAGCTGTCTGTGCAGGATGAGCCTAGGGAGAGTCTCCTCTCCTCCCAAGCTGACTCTTTGCCCACTGCAAGTACTACAGCTCTGGATTGTTCCCCTGGATTAGATGTTACTAGCCTACAAGGTTCCTTGCACCTCAAGATCCTCTCTTTCCACGGTGTGCTCACAGGGGGCCAACACTACCTAGAAGAGAACCTCCCGTTTCCCTTGCAGGACACTTTGTCCCAGCGCTGCAGCCTGTCAGGTTCTAATGCACTCCACTTCCCACTGAAGGGAACCAGTGGCCTTGGCATCAACTGAGAGCTTGTTACAAGTGCAGAACTATGGGCTCAGTGCCATGGCTCAAATGGCTAATCCTTCCTCCTATAAGCACCAGCATGCCATGTGGGCACTGCTTTTGTGTCCTGGCTGCTCCACTTCCCATCCAGCTCCCTGTGTGAGGCCTGGGAAAGCAGTCAAGGATGCCCCAAGACCTTGGGACCCAGCACCTGCGTGGGAGACCTGGAAGAAGCTCCTGGCTCCTGGCTTCAGATCGGCCCAGCCCCAGCCACTGCAGCCATTTGGGGAATAAACCAGAAGATGGAAGATCTTTCTCTCTGTCTCCCCTTCTCTCTTTAAATTTGCCTTTAAAATAAAAACAAGTAAATCTAAAAAACCGTGCAGAACCCCATCCATACCAACTGTCCTGAATCAGAACGTGTGCACTCCTCTGAGACGGCAGAGTGACTCCTGAGCACACCCAAGTTCCCATATCACTGTTAGGATGGCCAGTCTGCCTGAATTAGTGAAGCATGTAAGCTGCTGCATAGTATGCTAGCAATTAAACTCCAGTCCTCACTATCTGCAAGCCCTAGAGAAAGCGTGTTGAACTCTTCAAGCCTCAGTTTGATCCCCGGTAAACTAGGCGTCATGATACCTGTCTCACAGGGTGGCAGTAAACATGAATTGAAGGAACATATGGAGTTGCAGAGTGAAGAGCAACAGACGTGAAGTCCCATGGGTGCTGGCCGAGAGCTGACGGCTCAGTGGGAGGAGTGAGAAGCAGTATACAGATGCTTTGAGAACATCAGGACAGCCAAGAGGATCCTCTTGCTGGAAATGGCAAGACACCAGCTCCATTTCATCCTTCAAACCTGGTCTTGGTACGTCCTGCTCTGTCTTTGGGAAAAAGCCCAGGCGCACTCAGAAAGGAATGGGTAGCTGGGAATTGCAGCATACAAGGATATTCTTCCAGAACCTTCTGCGCCACAGCACGCTAACCAATTAGCAGATGTGCATGATTTAACAACCACACAGCTAAGTCTCTTACGGTCAGGGATTTCCATTCCCATCTAGTATCTTACAAGAAAATATCACTCCAAGCATATTTCCCTTGGCAGGTATTACCATTTCCCAACACAACATCTGTAAAACAATCATCGGGTATATAACAGACTTTGCTTTAAAAAAATTCATGTTGGTCTTTTAGGGCAATTATAAACCTATGATTTTTCACTAATACAGAATTCAAGTGCAGATTAAATGTAAATTCTACATCCCTACATTTCCTTTCATTTGTATTTGAATAGTTCACTTTTTTCACTGAAGAGAATGTATCGAGCTCATCAGGAAGATACAGAAAATACAGACTACACAGGCTTTCTCTCCAGCCCCCATTGTGTCAAATGCAACCTCATCTGAGATCCCTTGGAACTCAGCAATCATATGTATGAACTCTACCAAGGCACGGCTATCAGAATGGTTTGCCAAGAAATGCGTTTCTTGAGGTTGACATTTGGCCTAAGGGTTAGAGCATCACCTGTGACGCCAATGACCCTGAGGTGCTTGAACTTGGGTTCCAGCTCTGTTCCTGCCAGTATGACCCCTCAAGAAGGCTCACTCTGCCACCCACATGAGAGACCTGACGTGAATGTTCTGTTCCTGGCTTGCCTGGCCTTGCCTAAACAGTTGTCATCATTTGGAGTTTGAAACAGTGGACCAAGATCTATCTGTCTCTCTGACTTGTATTTGAAGTAAAACAAAATAAATAAAACTGTTTTGAAAAGCAGAGATGCAAGTTTCTTAATGCAAATGTTAAAAAAAAAAAAAGAATTAAGCTTAAATGACATGAAACAGAACTCAACTGCGATTACTCCCCATTGCATCAATGTGGGGTGCATTTAGTTTTGGGGGTAATTAAGGAATATGAACTGGGAGATAGTGGGTAGAAAATGTTGGGAAAGAGAGAGAGAAAATGTGATGGAATCATGCTTCCTCCGTAGCAGGGGAACAGCTCACAGTTCAGGCAATTAAACGTCTTCTACTCCATCACATTAAACTCAGTAGATCTGACATGGTGACAGGCAGTCGCCTGTTGCTCTGTACAGGTGTATCAGATGACTGGCCCTCCAGAGACCCTCCTTTCAGGCACCCTGCTTCCCCCGTACAGGTGACATGTGGTCTCCAGAGCCTGTGGAACTCAGCATGTTGCCACCAATGACACATTCATTAATCTCACACTTGCCAAGAGTGCATCAGAATGCATCACATGGAAACCCAAAGCTCCACGGGCTTGTTTTTCCCACATAGAGAAAGCTTGCCTTCCACACACATGGAGCTCACTATAGGAGAATGACCTCTTAGAAAAGGGTCTTAGATTTTTAATTGGCTATTTTATTTTCATTGTATGACTCCAAAGCCACCAAAGTGTCAATAAGACCTTCAAATTATGCTTTGAAGCTACGGGTCAATTTTTTGCTTGCATGGACATTGGGGCTCAGAAGACACAGCCTCTGGGCTCAGCTCGGCCACACCCTGATGATGGGTCCTTTCCTGAAGCCAGATTTGGCCTCTCAAGGCCTTGTTCTCCTCATTTACAATAAAAAAAGCAATAACATGTGCCCTTCTAAAATGTGTGCAAATGAAGTCACACAGGTAATGGTAGTTGTGAGAAGGAATACTGTTTTCTTAAAGAGCATAACAATTGAAGCTGTCCCTTGACATCCATGGGGATCGGTCGGAAACTTTGCATGGATACCAAAATCTATGGATGCTCAGTCCTTCGCATCAAATGTCACAGAATTTGCCTACAACCCAGACATACACTTCAGTATTGTTTAATCCCATCCCACAGTATTTACAATGCCTCATACTGGGTAAATGCTAGGTGAATAGCCATCAGAATGTGCCGTAAACAATAATGACCACAAAAGTATATAGGTATTCAGTACAGGCACAGTTCCAACACCACCACCCCCCACCTGCCACATCTTCATTGCAACAACCCACCGTTACAAAGGAAGAAATCATAAATAAGAGATGGCTATAGAATGCTAGGTTGAAACATGTGGGATCCTGACAGGTGCTGTCCACAGCACTCTCGGAAGTGATGATCCAGGTGCGTCCAGTGGGATGCCATGATCAAGCGGCTGACTATATATCTTGCTGGAGGCAGAATTCCAACAGAGGGGCCCATTTCAATGAGAATATCTCTGTCCTTACAAGATTCCTCAAAGCAGTCTGTGAAAATGTGAGCATATGAATCCCTTTGTGCGTGAATTTGGTATTTATAGAGATTTCATACTTATCAATGGCTATTTGGGCATGAAATAGTTCCGTAGAAATAAATTTTTTCCCCAGAAGGCTCAATGTGATGTAATGATTTGGAAGCATAATGAATTTTTCAAAATGTTTTAAAAGCTGTTCTGGGATGGCATTTTGATCTGCTTTCACCACTGAGTATACATCTGCACCTTTCTGAAGACTGGATCTAAGAGTAATGGCATTTCAGGCCACGGGCCAGGAGTTCCAGCCAAGCATCAAGCATGTGAACACTTCCAGAGCCACAGAATTGCTTTATCTCGTGCATGGCCTTAGTTTAGGGTCTAACAGATCCACAATCAAATAAGAGAAGAGCTATTCAACTGGAGGGAAAAAAAAATCTCATTCATGTATATATTTCTGTGGCCCGTACTTTTTTCCTAAGATCTTTTTTTGGGCAATTTTTTGTTTGCAATTTGCTGACAGCCTTAAGAGAGAGAGAGGTAGTCTTAAGAGAGGGGAAGAAAGGAATGGAAGGAGAGAAATGTTCACTCAAAGATCTCAGCAAGCATTCAAATGAGAAACAAACCTGCATCAAGCTTCAGGCTTGTATTAACCTACAAGGACAGGCTGAAAAGACTTCCGACCTCTGCGTGCATTTTTCTCACCCTCCAAAAGCTAGAGATCCTACTGTTTTCTTTGTGTTGTAGCCAATGAGGAATGAAAGAATCTAGCCTTGCATTTTGGCCAGCAGATGTTGCATGTAAATCAAGCCATCTTGCTAAGGGACAGGGGGAAAGATGGAAGGCAAAGTATGAGAATGATGGAGTGGCTTGCTCCCTTATCAGCCTGGAAATAGGCTCAAGGACACACCCTTCTTGGGAAAACAACTGGACAGGTGTTTTGCCTTCTCAGGGAGCAGCTTATCCATCCATATTAGAGTGTTTGGATTTCAGTTTGAGATTAACTCCTAACTCCAGCTGCCTGGCTAATGTGCATCTTAAGGGTCAGGGACTTTGGGTGCCCTTTTCTTCTTTTTGGCCGCCTTCCATTCACATCTCATTTCCAGCAGTATTTATCAATTCCAAGCAGCCATGCATGAAAATCAGCCTCCCTACTTTGCAATAATGTTTTTGTATTAAGTGTGTCCTATGTGCCAAACACTATAAAGCACTCTTTGAACCTGATGTTCTTGATCCTCTCCTTGTAAACCAACCTGGCTTCCTGCACACTGCGGCCAACCATTTATTCATCATTGTCACACCATTACAAAGTGCATAGTGCCTGGTATAAGGGTCTGGCCTTGCAGCTTCATTCACTCTCAAACCACTTCTTGAGTATCAGGCACTGTACCAGGCCCTAGTGATACAAGAACGAGCAAAATCATGCAGAGACTCTGGTCTCTACCATCGCTAAACTGGCATTAATTAGGAAAACACAAAGTTCAAAAGAGATATAAAGGCACACCAGGAGAAGTGATCTAGAATCCTTTTTCATCAACCTGATTTAAGCAGTGTCCTTTTGTAGAATCCTGACTTCAGGAGTGGAGCGGGGCTCCTTCAGCAGAGGCAGCCCTCCTTCCCCTGATTTGGCGAAATCGAAAGTAATTTAAACCGAAAGGAGAAGGAGGCAAAGCCAGCGATGTTGGATTTCAGACCAAGATAGATACCAGCGTCACAGTAAGACTACTGCCCCACTCTCCTACAAGCAAAGGAAAGTAATTCTGAGGTCGTAATGCAAGAGTAGGGGCTTCTTTCGAAAATGATTCCTTGGAAGCAACATGAATTGTTTTCATGAGACAAGTGTGCAGCCACTAAAGACATCAGTGACTAAGTGACAGCTGGGATGTACTTAGTGGGGGTAGGGGAGGAGTGGATGGGAAGGGAATTTCCAGTTCGGGAAACTGCATGGAGGACAATACCATTCGCTAAGATAAGGAACTGCCACAGAGTTGGGCTGTGGGACAAGTGCAGAGATCGCTCCTGGCTCCAATGTCTGTGCTGAGGGTTCTGTATACATCCTTTTGGCTTTACACCAAACCTGCAAAGTAAACATCAGCAGCCCATGTTTTGTATTAAAAATTCAAGACCATAATCTCAGCTTGACTTCTTGGCCCAGTCTTATTTCTCAGGGCAATCCTTGAACCCAGTTGTTTCATAAGAGTTCTTCTTTGAAAATTCTCAGAGAACGGTCACAGATGATTGCACAGGTTGTGCACTGAGCGAATTCAGACTGTTACGCATTTCAAAGTCCATGGGAATGCTGTTTCCAGAATACATCAGTCTTGCCCTTAAGAAAGTTCTAAAGCTCACACCTTTCCAACAATCTCCTGGGTACAAGAAGAATCTGTGATCAAGGCTACACCATACCCAGAACCTGCCTGGTGGGCTCACTTCTCTTTGCAGCCTTCATCAAGGCCCAGAATTCTTCTCCCATTCTTTACTCAAATCATTCTTCAGGGAAGGATGGATGTAAGAGAAGAATAATGTGTGTTTCCAAGCCATTGTCGCTTACAAGGTCTTCCCAAACTGATGTGTAAGATTCAACGTGATGTTAGTATCTGCCCAAATAAGCGCTGCATGGAAATAAACAGGTTACACCAAAGCTGCCTGTCTTTCACTTAGTTGACTTTAAAATACCCCATTATTTAAGCGTGCTCTGGCTTACTTGATTGCACATGCTCCAAGATGCACAGTGCTGTCTGAATGACTGAGCAATTCTTGTCCCTTGAGATGAATCCATTCTGAGATCTGTTTATACTGAGAAAGTCTGACTGCTCTCAAGGTCCCTATGGCTGGGACAAGCCTGGCTGTCGGTCAGAATGATCAGGCAGTGAGGAATGGAGGTGACTCCAGGCCACAGCACTGGGGGCTTCATTCCTCAGCAGTGCCTATGTAGACAGCAGCAATTCACACAAGTGCTTTGGCTTCCTGAGTTTCCTGCGGCTACAAACTCTGGCAAGCGGCACTCTCTCCAGAGCACCTGATCCTGCTTATAATGGATCGGATCCTGTGGTTGCTGACCAGAATGAGCTCAGCACCTCCAGTGAAACTGCTCAGCTGGCTTCTCCACCGTTCTGGTGCTTACCAAGCAGCTCTTGTCATGCCATGGGGCATTCACGTCAAAGATGGTTGTTACTGACACATGCAACCTCCTTCCTGTTCAGGAAATCAGGGGGAATCTATTCCTCCAGGTTCTAACCAGGATGATTATTCTGCAGGCCTGCTACAGTGCTTTTCTTTCTTTCTTGTGGGTCCACTCTAATGCAATTATTCAATCAGAGTTTTGACTATTTGCTCATCCCCTTCCCATATACCACAGTGCCGTTCAGGTCCCTGGAATTTGTTCTTCCATCGAGGCCCATGTGTTGACTGCCACTTCAGGAGTGAGCCCCTCATCCAGCACAGTTGTCACCACTGTGCTTGCAATGCCTGCAGTGGCGACTCCTCCCCAACTGCTCTCAGAAAATAGCATTCTTGGCACATGGCGGTACCCCTTCATCTCTCCCGTAGCAGTGGTCCACACCTCTGAACAGCTGCTTCTGTTGCATCAGCTGTGATGTCTGGGCCACGCAGGATACTAAGCAGCCAGTCTAACCAGCAAGGGAACCTGAGTTTACTGCCAATCACCTGACCCACTCATTCTCCCTCAGAATATTCTGTTCAACCCAACAGCGTGGCCAGGAAAGATGAGCTGCTTCTGTCTTCACAGGAGTGGACCAATAATAAATGATCATGCTTTGCAGAGAGATGCATAACTTCAATTACTGGAGATTTTATCCATGGCTAAGAGCAATTCCATCTTGCAACTGAAAGTTCCTTTTGTCTCCTGGAATTCGCGAACCACAGAATGATGAGGTTATGTTTCAGCTTGGAAAAGGTTGTTGACTTCTTCAACCCATTAAGAGTTATCTATCCAGTCTGCTGAATACCAAAGCAATAAATCAAATAGGTTCGAAAAAATGACAATTAAGCTCATGTGGATCAGTCTATATTAACTTCTCATGAAAAATAACATAAACGTAATTTCTAGATTTTAACTCTATGTAATTAAGTGAAAACCAACCCAGTAAATTTCTTCCTCTTTAAATGTTCACCAAAGGATTGTCTGATTTAAAAAAAAAATGTATATATATATATATATATATATATATACATATATATATATATATGCCATGTTATTACAAGTAAACGTCTCAAAAAATTAACATAATTACTGACTTAGTTTTTTCTTTAAGATTATCTTGGGCCCAGTGTGGTAGCCTAGCAGCTAAGGTTCTCGCTCCACATGCACTGGGATCCCATATAGGTGCCAGTTCTAATCCCAGCAGCCCCATTCCCATCCAGCTCCCTACTTGTGGCCTGGGAAAGCAGTCGAGGACAGCCCAAAGCCTTGGGATCCTGCACCCACATGGGAGACCTGGAAGAGGTTTCAAACTCCTGGCCACAGATTGGCTCAGCTCCAGCCATTGCAACCACTTGGGGAATGAATCAGCAGATGGAAGATCTTCCTCTCTGTCTCTCTGCTCTCTTTATATCTAACTTTCTAATAAAAATAAAAAATAGAAATTTAAAGAAAATTATCTCTGAAAGCAACCTGTTATCCATCGCTATACTTGAATGCTGCATGTTAACTAAAAACTGTATTCCTTTGCATATGGAACTGATCAAGAGAGACGTGAAACTAAAAGTGATCAAAACACCCGTCAGACCTAAAAATGAAAAACTAGTCATGATTTCTAGCAAGAAACTGTCTGAAGCCAAAACAAAATTAGCAGTAATTGTTCCATCTCATGCAGGAAACAGGCAACAGTATTTCAAGCAATGGCTTCTTTTTCCTGTCTTTTTTTTTTTTTTTTTTTTTTTTTTTTAGTGATGTAGAGCAATTGCTCGTCTAATGAAGGGACTCGGTAAATAAATTACACATTACTTTCACTGATTGCTGTAGAATAGGGAAATTTCCATCCCGGCCATTGCTCTAGAGCAATGAGAAAACCTCTTGCTTACATCGGCGTACACAATCCTAATGTTTACTGGTGAAATAAATGTTACAGAAGTGGAGTACAGCTACAGCCCAAAGCACTGCATTGCCATGGATCACCATTTGTCTTTACACACACACTGACTCACTCACTCATCACATTAACTTGGCATTCTTGAACATTTTTCATTCTTCACTAGGAAGAGAACGGCCTTACTTGTACCACCAGTATTAAAAACCATCTAAGACATTTCTGCAGTAAGAAAGTATTTTTGTTCACGGCCTCTAGTAAAACTGTAACAGGGCCAATCAACACCAGGATGATCAGGAACTTTCTCAGTTCGGAAATCTCCACAAGTGTTCAACTCTCTGAGAGGCTTAAGACAGAAAACCATTCTATCAGCATCAACCACCTCTGGCGGTCTTTGTACAGTTACTTACAGTAGACTGATGTGAGGAGCCCACTTACGGGTATGCTCCGGATGGGGTCTGGGCACCTTTGGGCCCCAGCTTCCTACACTCCCTCTGCTGAGCCACAGTGATACTCCTGCCAGTGCTGTGCCGTGGGACCAAAACATCACGCAAGCTTTATATGTGGGCTCCTCAGAAGGCTTAAAGGTTAAAGGCTTTATAAATTATGCATTTGCTTCTCTGCCAGGCCTGTAAAAGGGGCTTTCACTGCACATTAAAGAGATTGCTTCCAAATGGGCACAGGGTTTCTTTTTTCCAAGTATTGAAAAACAAACATTTCCACTATGCATATTACTATCATGCTGGCGAGCCAAAGAGCTCCCAATCAGGAAACTGCTAGTCAGTTGTTCCAGAAGCTAAAACACACCCAGTGAAATGATCATTCAGGGACAGAGAGGTCAACAGACCACTATCCCACTAGGAGAACATTGTCTTACCACCCTCACATCACAGCACCAGCAAGTTGGGGACTTGTCATTCTGCCTGCTCCAGCTTATGGCTGTGAGAGCAGGGATGACGAGACCCAGCAGTCATTAGGAGAGACCCAGCTCCCGCCCGGCACCCTACAGCCAGCTCTACGGTCAGGAAGCTTAGCTTAGCTGCATTTGTTTGTAGCGTCCTTCCAAGTCAGCACCCTGAGTTTTGAGGTTTTGCTACTTCTGGCTCAAGTACAGAGATGTTTGTTTGTTTGTTTGTTTATTTGTTTGCCTTTTCTTTTTCACCTACCCGTCTACAGCTGCCAAAGGCTCGCTGGGCTCTTTTTCTCCCAAACAACCACACCCATTCATCTCGCAGGCGGCCACAGCAAACTGCCTGGCTTGTTCCATGCCCCTATGGACAACTTTAAGCAAAAGGGGCAAAGCTGGCTACACACGACCCAACTCCAGCTGGGTCGCGGCAACCCGCAGCTCTGCACCTGTTTACCTATGATGGAGGTTTCCAGAGACGCACTGTGAGGTCCGGGGTTCCAGAGACCCCACCGCCCTCCTGCCTGAACTAAGTGACGAAGTTGTTTCTTGCTCTTCTGCCGCAGCACCACTCCCGCGCCGCCTTTCCACCAACACACAGGCACACGCACTTGCCCCTTCTCACGCACCCTCGCTCCCGCAACTCACCAGCTTAGACCTGGCGCGTTGCAAAAATTCTTCCATGGCGGTGCAAGGGGTTTGGACCACAGCTACCCAGGAGTTGCGCAGAGGGAAGATCTTGGCCCGGGAGGCGAGGAGCGAGGTCGTGGGAAAGTGGTGCGGGGAGGCAGAACGACCCGCTGCACCCTCCAGCCGCTCGGAGGCGGCTGAGGCTGTGCCTGCGCCGTCTGCCACACAGTCCCAGGGCTCCTCGCCCCACCCCCGTGCCCCGCGCCGCACCCTGGGCGCTCAGCTCGGTCCTAATAAGGAAAGTGGGTGTGCCGCTCGGGAGCCCCAGGGCGCGCCCCGCACGCTGGCTGGCACGCGCCTCAGGGCCGGGTCCAGCGGGGGCTGCAGAGGGGTGGTGAGGGGCTCTTCGGCCAATCGCAGGGCCCCGCTGCGGCCTCCTGACGTGGCGCGCCGAAAGATGCTGCAACCATGGACAGCGCCCAGAAGTGCGAGCCAAGCGCAACGGGTTGCTGCAGAGAGAGGCTGTGCCGCAGGCCCAGGCGCTGTCTGCGGGCAAAGATGGGAAGAGGTCCACGGGCCCAAGAGGTCCACGGGCCCCCTCCTCGGCCAGCGCCTCCCTGGCTGGCTGGCAAGGTACCGAGCGCTCCCGCGGGCACTTAACGAGCTGCTCTGCTGGCCTGGCCAGGGGATGCACTCAGCTAGATTGATGCGGAAGAGACCGGGAGGTACCTTGAAGCTAAGAGCAGTGCGACCTTGATGGCTAAGGATCAGAATAGCCGGTGCAGAGGTTTTGCTAATCTGCTTCTTTCCTCCCTGACCCTCCTGCACAGGGCACCTGAGTACACCCCAACAGGATGCCCTGACATTGGTCCTGTGGCCAAGACAAAGATAACAGCATCTTACTGGCCCCTTAGTCTCTGACATGTGCACTCAAGGGAAGCTGGAGCAATGCCACTCAGTGTGATGCCCATCAGCATCTCTTGATTCAGTAGGAACGCACCTTCAGCCCCGCAACCCCACGTGTTTCTGCAGGAGGCTAAGAGGACATCTATGCACATTAAAGTTTAGGAACTACTGCAACAGGCCCGCAGATGCTTAGCGAGTCACCTAGTTTCCTCGTGTTGATTCGCCGCTTATCCGGTCTGCAGATGTTTATGTCTTGGGCTTTTCCTTGAGGTAAAGTGTGGGGAGCGGCTGACCGCACATGGCTGAGGGGCTTCAAGATGGCGGCTGGCCGAGTGCCAGGAGGCGGGACTTGTCCCGCCAGTGGGCAGGCAGGAAGTCACAAGGATAGGCTAATTCTCCCTGGCTGCGATTGCTGGCCTATCAGATAGCGCCCCGTGGACCACGGGCAGAAGTGATTGGTGGAAGAACTGTATATAAACAACTCGCTTTGGTTTGCCCTTTTTGGTTTTGTCTCTCCTTTTTGGTTAGTGGCATTCTGGTGGCCCTGACGGGGGGAATAAAGAAACGGAAGAATTGGGAAGAAGGGTGGTGGAAAACGGGAGGAAGGGCGGCGAAGAAGCGGGTAGGAAAGCTTAGACGGGGACAGGAGCAGCAGGGAGAAGGTTTTAAAACACAGCCACTTTTGCCAGCTTTGCCCGGCCCTCCAAGAATATTCCTCGTCATTTTAGTGTCGCTGCAGGGTGGCGACATTCTGGTGGCCCGTACGGGGAAAAACTTTCAGCCTGCGCCAGCGTAGAAAAGCAAACGGGGAAAACAAACGGCCGCGACAAAAATTTTTTGGGCTGCGCCAACAAGCGGCTGAGACAGAAATTTTTCGGCCTGCGCCAACAAGCGGCTGAGACAAATTTTTCGGCCTGTGCTAGCATAACAAAAGTGGCAGAGAGAGACAGGAATTTTCCGGCCTACGCCAGCATAAGAAAAATGGCAGAGAGACAGGAGTTTTTCGGCCTGCGCTGGCATAGGAAAAGCGGCAGAGAGGGAATTTTTCGGCCTGCGCTGGCATAGGAAAAGCGGCAGAGGGTACCTACGTACGGGGTATCCCCAGCCTGTGCCAGCGTAAGTGTATTTTATTTTTGCTTAGGCGGTTAAGCACAGTTAGCCCGAAGTGGCGGGACGGCCCAGAGAGCCACAGGTAGCCCGAAGTGGAAGGACGGCCCAGAGAGCCGCAGAATTTGCCCGAAGGGGTGGGATTGCCCACAGTGGCGGGGCGGCTCAACGGCACCTGAGGGACTGCAGTGGTGACCCCCGCTCCAGCAGGCGTCTCGGGCTGCGGGGCCGGCACCACTGCTTCTGCTGAATCTCCTTCCTCACCCGCTCAGGGTTTTATAGGACAAAAGCACCATGGAGTTTTATGAGTCAATATATTTTATTGTTTTTATTCCTTCAGTTGTTATTACAGTAACTTTCCTCTCTGGCTTTTTATGAAACAGACACTATATGAGGAAGTTCTTGCAAAACAAAAGAAGAAAAGCAAGATTTTAAATTATCTGATGCTTTGGCTGTAGAAGATGAGCAAGTTGTATCTGCTCCACTGAATGTGGTTGAAATTTCTAGCGTTAGGGAGGATTATCTATCAGAAAGAGGAAGTCAAGCCTCCCAAGTAGATTCTGACTCCGAGGAAGGAAATGATAGTGAAAAAAGGGAATTTACAGGGAAGGAGCTGGAACGGCACTCTTCGAAGCCAGGAATAGTGCCGTCCACTCCCCCACCCGCGTATAACCCCATTGGGTCATGCTGCCCTGGGGCATGTGCCTGCGGTGCCAATGGCCTGAGGGAAGGAAGGAAGCTATGTCTTCCTCCTCTGTTTTTCCAGTCCAGAGGACCAAAATCAACAGGGATATTATCAGCCTATAAATTTTAAGATGATAAAGGAGTTAAAGAGGCGGTCATTGCTGGCCTATCAGATAGCGCCCCGTGGACCACGGGCAGAAGTGATTGGTGGAAGAACTGTATATAAACAGCTCACTTTCGGCAATAAATGGCCTTTTTTGGTTTGCCCTCTCTTTCTGGTTTTGTCTCTCTCCTTTTTGGTTAGTGACATTCTGGTGGCCCTGACGGGGGGAATGAAGAAACGGGAAGAATTGGGAAGAAGGGTGGTGGAAAACGGGAGGAAGGGTGGCGAAGAAGCGGGTAGGAAAGCTTAGACGGGGACAGGAGCAGCGGAGAAAAGGTTTTAAAACGCAGCCACTTTTGCCCGGCCCTCCAAGAATATTCCTCGTCATTTTAGTGTCGCTGCAGGGCGGCGACAGTAAAGGTCTTTCCCTGTAACACCTTCTTTTCCTCTCCCCAGCTCTCAAGGCTCCTGTTCCAGTTTTCATCTTAGAGAAGTGGCCCCAACTGCTCATTAAAATCGCATCCTTAATCACCCAGTGTGTTCATCCTAAGGACACTGATATCTGGGCATTATCCCAGTCTAATTAAAAGAGTATAGCTAGGTGTGAGTCGACAGCATTCATCTGCTATTAAATAAAAGATCCACATTATCCCAACAGGCAACCCACATGTGAGGTCCAGGTTCTCACTGAACTTGGGCTTGTATTTGAATCACTCAGAGGATTCGATCAAGCACGCGTTTCTGTGCCTGATCCTTAGAAGCTTGGGCTTAATAGGCCAAGAGTTTACATGCTTCACTGTCTCCCAGGGTTTGCTGATGCTGGTAATCCAGGTACCACATTGGGGAATAAACAACTAAGAAGCAACAGGTCTCCAGGAAGCATCATATATAGAAACTCAATTGATAGGCTTTAATGAATGTGTCCTTGTGGATTTATGCTGTTTTCTGCCTGTTTCTCTCTTCTCTCTCTCTCTCTCTCTCTCTCTCTCATATGATCCAATTAATTTTTATTTTGAAGGAACCAATAAAACACATCAGCAGAGTGGGTAGATCAGAGAGTGTGAGGATATTAAGATCCAGGTTGCACCCAGGTGATGAGCTATGCAGAAGCTGCAGATCTTATCAGCTTTCCTTGCTGACTTAAGTAATTTAAAACTATCCAGGTAGGACAAGTGTTTTGTCAGCCTTTAAAACTGAGAAGTTACAGCCAATTCAAGTAACATTACCGAGAGGAAAAAAAAAAAGCCAAGAGCTTCCTGCCTCTGACTTCAATGGGGAATTTATTAAGTCATATAAGATTGTTTTTATTGCTCTGAATTATGTTATAAATTTTCTGGGTAGCACTACATAGCCTTGACACTGTTAGAGATTGTTTTCTGTTCCATTCAGATTTCAACATCTTTATACCTTATTTTATTTCTATCAACAATGTCCTTTCACAAGTTTATGAAGGGGCTATCTAAGCCTCCTGGGACACTGGCATGACATAGGGAAGCCAGTTGGTGATTCAGCTGCCCCATGTCCTTATAATGTACCTGAGAAGGCAGCAGAAAATGGCTTAAATGCTGGAGCCACTGCAGACACATGGCAGACCTGCAAGAACCATCCTGGCTTCAGCCTGGCCCAGCCTCAAAGCCATTGCAGCCATTTGGGGAGTGGACCAGCAGATGGAAGATTCTTTATGTCTCTCCTTCATTCAAAACTCTTTCTTTAAAGTAAAAAAAATTTTTAATTTTTTTTTTAAATGCTGCCAAAATGTTTGCTCCCTCCCCCCATGGAGCCTTCCTAAATTAACTATCTGTATTAGTTTTTGAGGCAATTCTAGCAAATTTCCACGAAATTTGTGACTTAAAATTATACAGATACAATACCTTGCGAGTTTGTGGGGTCAGAAACCAGCACAGATCTCACTGGGAGAACATCAAGGCCTTTTCCTTCAACCTTCCTCTCACAGTTTTTAAGGGTTATGTGTTCATGTTTCTGCTGAAAAATCCAGGATAATCTCCATATTCTGTGGACCTTTGATTACCAATCATAACTTCAACCTCCACCTTGATCTCCGTTTGGCATGTGCCCTGCCATAGTCATCAACACTAAGAATTAGGGTCTAGATCTCTTTGGAAGGCCATCATTCTACATACTGCACAATCTCTAACCCCAAGTGATTTTGTTGCTACAAACTTATGATCCTTGATTTTTGATAATTTCCTAGCATCCAGAAATCTAGTAGCTTTAACTCTAGATAATGTGCTGTCAGCCCTCTTCTGCCCACTAGAATTCACGTAAGAGGCTCTGAAAAATATGTATTATTCTAAGCTCTATCCCCAAACCTTCCAAATGAAGTGGTCTTAAGAAGTACCCATCAATATTTTAAAAGAGTTCTCCAGGTGATTTTCCTTGTAGTCTTAGTTGGAAAGCACTACAGGTCCTAGACAAGCTTGTATGCCCCAATCAAGTATCTGATGTAGAGTGCCCTTTGAATCATGACTTGCTCCCTTCCCTTGTGGCCACGTATTTGCCAATCCAACAGCTTCGCTTTTGAAAAGGTCTCTATTCCAGGCACCATCACTATAATTCAAGTATTTGTTTCTGAAGCCAGTGTTCTCTCCAGAGAATTAATTTGAACCCTTAAGTTCTTGGCATTTGTCTACACAACAATCCACTCTTTTCTTTATTATTCAACTCCTCCTCTCATTTGAAAGCTCTTTTTATTTTGCAGCTCCACCAGGGTTTGCACCAACATGATATCGGAAAACCTGGATGTGGGATTTGGCTCTGCACTTCAAGATAGTTCTCTCATCAGTCTTCACCTGTGAAAGTGGGGGAGAAGCTGACACAGTGGCAATGCATGTTAATCCTCCACCTGCAAGTGTTGGCATCCCATATGGGCACAGGTTCTAGTCACAGCTGCTCCACTTCGGATTCAGTTTCCTGTTTATGGCATGGGGAGCCAGTGGAGGATGGTTCAAGTCTGTGTAGGAGACTTGGAGGAAGTTCCTGGTTCGGGGCTTTGGATCAGTTCAGCATCGGCCATTGTGGCCATTTGGGGAGTGAACCAGTGGATGGAACACCTCTCTCCCTGCCTCTCCTCCTATCCGTAAAGTCTGCCTTTCAAATAAAAAAACAAAAAAAGAACAAATCTTTTTTTTAAAGGGGGGGATAATATCTACCTTAGTTTCTTTATGACTACTATTTAAAAAATGAAATGCTAACATTCTATGCACATTAGAAAAATGTTAGGAAGAAAATCTCTTGATTTGCTTTTCAAAAGGAACTGACCTGTGTCATCCTTTTGCAAATACAGTACGGTTGACCTAGAGCTGCCAGGCCACAGTTGGCACACATTTCCATGACAATTACCTCACCTAGCACTCTGAGATGTGGCCTTCTTGCAGCCAATGTTAGCTGCTTTTACAATTTTTCTTGTGGCCAAATAGGTTCAAGATACATTGTCTCCCACTTACACTAGATTTGGAAGCGCTTCAGGCTTGTCTAACAGCATCAAGAGCAAGATGCATTAACTAGTGCCTCTTCGCTTCCCAGCAATTATTAAATGCCTGCTTTTCATCTTGTGAGGGGTCAAATACTACCCACTAGGGTAAATCATGTTGGCAGCAATTTACTTTTTGTTACATGAGTTTTGACCAGAATGTTTTATTTTTAAGATAGGATTTGTAAGGCTTTTTCTGCAGGATTTCGTCCAGCCATTATCCTCCCTGAGCTTCTGTTAAGCAACAAGAATGAGCAGTTATTGGAACTGTCATGAGCAGTGTTTGTGAGTGGCAGATCCCAGAGTTCTTAGGAGAACATCCTGAGAATCAAATGTCCGGGCTCTGCACAGGACACACGCCACCTGCGTCATTTCTGGGAACCACGGAGATCTTGTAGAGCAGTGAATTTAATTTGAAAGGACAGCAGAGAGGGGAAGTGCTCTGACCCCATGACTCATCAGGATAATGAAGCAGTGGCTGCCGCTGCTGGGCCCGCGGCTGCTGCTGACCGATGAGGAAAACAGCCTTCAATTCTCCACTTCCTCACCGACTGTGCAATGAAGACCAGGTGACTCAAGTTTTACACTCCCCTCTTACAACGAGGCAAAACAGAACAGCAATACCATGTGATTCATAGTTGCAGCACTGCTTTAGTCTAGACATGGTTTCAGTCTCCCAAAGGTTCATGCATTGAAGCTGTGTCCAACACTAAGGCGTTCAGAGGTGGTGAAACCTCGAAGAGGTGAAGGTGAGGGTGGCACAGGAGACAGCACTATCCCAAATGAGAGCCCTTCAAGTCCCAGCTGCTTCCTCTTCTGATCCATCTTCCTGACAATGAACCTGGGAACAGGGCCTAAGCACGTGGGCCCCTGACACGCCACAGACCCCGAAGGAACTCTAAGCTGCTGGCTTTGGCCTTGCCAAGCCCCAGCCATCAGGGCTATTTGAAGAGCAAATCAGCAAACTGGCAATCTCCTCTCTCTCTTTTCCTTTCCTCCTACCTTCATCCTCGCTCTCCAACTCTCTCCCGGTAACTCTACCTTTCAAACAGATAGAAAAACAGAACAAAGTGGAGGCAGTTGGGTCATGGACAGTATCACCTGTAGAATACTGGTCTCAGAATAAGACGAGTTCCTGTTCAGTTCTTGTAGGAATAGGTTATTAAAAGGCCAAGACTGGTCCATCCCTTGGGGGTGGGTGCAGGGAAGAACCTGCTCTGTGTACATTCCCACCATGACACGATGTTCTCCACAGTGACGCCCTCAAGCAAACTAAGCAGAAGCCAGTTGCTTGCTCTGGAGCCTGCAAATTGTGAACACAACAACCTCTTTCCCCTCCTAAGAACTTAGCCTGATATCATCTACGGTCATAGGAAAAGACTAACATATCTAACATAAAAGTTGATCGTTTGTCTCCATCATGCTTTTCCACGGGAAAGCACCTGTCAAGGGGAGTTAATAATTTCCAGCATGGTACCTCACACTTTCAAGGGCAGAATGATGAAGGTTACAACTGACCTCACTTTAGAGATAAAGAAACCAAAAATCAAAATTGTTTATTAGAATGTCCAGAACACAAATTCTGGATTTTACAGCCTAAACCCTTTTTATTAAAAGGGCTTTTTTTTAATTTAGAAGATGCTTTGCATGAGCTTGTATTTTAATTTTTCTATGTATTAGTATCATGTAGGTCTCATAAATATATAGAGACACTAATGTTAGTTTCATTTTAAACATGTACTGACTGAGGTACTATAATACAATTTCCATAAAATACACGCCTCTTTCTATGTCCTATGTTCAGCCCCATCTCTCTTCCCCACGCTCCCATCCTCCCGCAAAGTAGAAAATCATTACATACTGATGGTCAAAGCCTGTGTATCAGTCCTTTGGGCTGAGTCCTCCTAATAGCAGCTCCAGAACTTTGTACCATAGGAAAAATAAGAACAGAAGTGTATTTCTCCAACCTTAAAAATCTACAGTTTCAAATGTAATTGCTGTGTGGGAGATCTGGAATGTAAACCAGTCTCCCAGGCAAGGGTTTGGACCCCTCCAGCCCTGGCTTTTATGGACTTCGTGGAATGAACCAGCAGGAGTGTGTGTGTGTGTGTATGTGCGCATATGCACTTGTGTATGTGTCTGCCTCTTTAATAAATAAAATTTTTTAAAACCTGAATCAATCAATAGAGCTATATGAAACTTTAAAAAAATCAGGGATGGGTCATTTTCAATAAAAAGTCATTGAGTATCTTTGTAGATTGTACAGAACTTAGATTATAGCAAAATAGTATAAAATAGTTATTTGCAGAAACAATCAAATAAAGAACACCAACTTAAAACTCAGGAATTAAGAGATGTAAACCAGCAAGCTTAGGGAAACTAGCAGGATGCACTGAGTGTATCTGTTTTCTTTGTTTCAACTGGTAATGTCCTCAGAGGAATTAGCCACTCATCACAGGAAGCCTGAAAGAAGGAAAAAATAGATTCAAATTGTGGATTGAAGGATGCTGCTAAACTGTTGTTCTAAAAAAAACATTGACCTCTCTTCCTGTACAGTGATGATATTTTCCTTAGGGAAAAAGGAATTCATTTAACAGGTTTCCAATAAGACTGCGTAGGAAGTGGGATATATTTTTTTAGGAATCCAACACAGTGCCATAGTCAATGAGAGCAGGGAGTGATTTGCTTCACATTTCTCCATTCTAAATTTCTGCATCATAAAATCACTGGCACTCCAGAAGGAAAAAAAGGAGGGGCAGACATAGAACCCCATGAGCTTGGAGCATGGTGACCAGTGGCTGACTTTGTCACCATTACTGTATTTCCCTCAGAGCGTCACAGCAAAGGATTCAGTTTCCCAGGGAACCCACAGCTTCCTTGGCAATGTGTTCTGCAGCTGCTTCTCTCCTCCTAGGTGGCTTCCAATAGGAACAGGCACTACCTTTTCTGGATTCTGAATTTCTTCTCCCCTACCTTCCTCTCCACCTGAATTTCTTTGAAGAAAAAAAAATTCAAAAAACAGTTTCAGAGTGAAGTCAGCAGGTGGGATACGCTTGCTTGCTACCGTTGCAGAGTTCAACAAGAACCCAATTTGATCATGTGCTTATTTCAAAATAAATGTGAGCACATCCATTTTCCTCACTGGTTTAGTAAGTTGTAAACTACTGATATACAAACCACAAGAGAAAAGTCACTGTTTTTTTGTAAACAATGTCACAGAAAACACTAAAACTACCCAATGCCGGCAGCTGTTGGCCCAGGAGATGTTTTATGCTCACTGTTGTGGAATGGTAGGGCTTCCCAAGGACGAAACCCCACTCTCATCCCGCTTTCTGTGCCTCCACTCCCCTCAGATCCAGCACAGTGTCGTGTTCATCAACCCCTACCTAGCTGGTTAAATCAGTGACAACAGAAGGAAACGCAAGCACTTTTACATCGAATATTCCATCAGATTCTGTTAGGGGAGTCCAGTGGTGGTCTGCAAGTGTATTCAAAGACAACATCGTTTTCATGAACTCTGACACAGCACTCTAACAGACTAGCTGCTGGCCCACGGAAGTAAAGAAAACAGGAAGACAACGACATTTTTAAATAATCTCAAATGCACATCTGCTAATTGCCATTTCAATTCCTTAGATATTTGCATATGCAAATACACCCATTCAACACTGAATAAAATCCAGGCAGACAGCGAAATTCCGCCCAGATCAAAGGAACTGACTGAGGGATACCAACTACCTGGGCTCTTTGTCCTGTGACAAGGGAGCCCTGTGAACCTCGGGGCGCTCTGCAAAGGGACAACTCCAAATGAGGAACATTGTGAGCCTGACTTGGGCCTCAGGCTTATTTCTTACCTTCTCGCCTCTTACCTAAAAAGCATTTTTTTAAGCACAGGTGTGAAGAGTGACTCCGACATTGGCCTAGAAAACCCCCGCCATTTGGGATGAGGTACTATTTTAAATATCTACTTCCCCTAGGTCAGCTTCCTTAAGATTCGCGCACACTTCAGGTTCAAATTCTGTGGTCTGCCAATCCACTGTAATTTTGTAACCCTCTTCCCACCATTCCGCTGTAACCTCGTGATACCAAACCTGGTGGCCCTCTCCACCAACCCCTCGCACCCCTCCTCAGATCTTGTTTCCACTGTGCCAGGCCAACTCACCTTCACTGATTTCTCACAGAATTACAGCTTCTCAGAACAAGGTTACTCACTGGTACAAAGTTTTATTATACTGAGCCCAAGTGACACAATCTCATTAACAGAGTGCTTTATTAGTACTGAGGTGCAAGCTGCAGGTCAAGGTCAGGAAGAGCTTCGTGGTGGTCTATAAAATGATTATGGAAAGTCAGGCAAAGGAGATTCCGATCATTCTCTTCTCTATGTGTCATCAACCGTGATGTTCATTGCAGATCTACAAAGTGTGCCAAAATAATTATTTAAAAGGTTTTATTTTTATAAATAATAACTTTCTAAAGTACAGACATTCTTTGAGTTATCAGAAAATCATGACAAAACTTTGCCAAATTCCATTGTCCTTAATGAACTCACAGGGACCCACACGAGTACAAAATATGCCTAAGCATATCCAAAATCGCTCTCAATCTTTAAGTAAGCTTAAAGGAGAGGAAAAACCAGAGATGATAATGGGTACTATGAACTATCAAGGTTAGAACATCCAAGCTACAACTCACAAAGCACTTGTGTGAATTTTAGGGTGAAAACAGTAGTCCTCATTAGTAGTGATGGACGGCAGATTTGCACACTTTCCAGTAGTGCTTGAAAACACAGCTGTCTAGAAGGCCCTGATGGCATGGGGGAGCAGAATCTAACTTGTAGCACTTACTGGTTTCCATGGCCAACTTGGAGACACCAGCATGACGTCAATGAGCACAAAGCAGGGAGGAACACAACAGGCTCTCCATAAGCCAGCTCAGGCACACCACCAGCCCCTTTCCAAAGATACATAAATACCTGGAACGTATGTAAATGTGCCTGCCATCTGATCAGAGAACCTGCTCTCAGGAATATGCTCCCTCCCCTAAAAAGTCAAAGCTCAGAGAGATGTATATACAAAGAATTATTACCCCAGATTGCTTACAATAAAAATGTGGGGAAACTTACTGCTTACAGATGCAGTAACAGGGCTCCAACCACTCTTGCCTTCCTCCATGCCCCTCATCCTAACCCTCAGCAACCACTAATCTCTTCACTATTTACAGGTTTCAGCAATTTGCTTATACTGATTTGCATCTGAGATTCTGAAAGATATTCTTGTTTGATTTTTTATACAACTCTTCAAGCAAAAAAAGTATGGCTATCGCATCTGTCAATAAAAGTTTAAGATTTTTCCCAGAGGCCATTTTGAGTATATTTGAATACATTTTTAAAAAATATTTAACCCACATATTTCATACCAAACAAAAGTTTAGTTTTAATTCACAAGTGTGGCCCAGGAGAATAAGTATTAAGGAAATCATGGTCACTAGAGTTGATTATAGTGATTTGAGAAGAACTAAGTCCCATAAAATTTAATCTGTATTTTGGGGGCTCCAACCTGGTTTAGACTTTCTGCCTGCTGTTCTCCTTTGTTTTTTAAGAGTGTGAACAGGACTTAGTAAAAAATGTTTCTAAATAAAGTTAATAAATGTTTCAGAATTTTTAGCCCTTTTGCTCTGTTCTACCCACATAGAACAAAAACACTAAGACACTAAGTCCCACTACGACATTTTTTGTGGGCACTAAAACATCATTTTATGATTTTTCAAAAGTCATTAAGTATTATTTTTCCCTGAACTTTGAATCTACAAAGTATTTGCTCATAGTAAGTGAGCCACAAGAAAATGAAAGAAATGGAAAGACTAACTTCTAGAAGACTAGAAGGGGGGTTGCAAATGAATAATGGTGGTGCCAAGTCTTTACGTTGTGCAATAAGATGATGCCATCACAAAAAGGAATGAGTCAAGTTTTGTCACAGCAACATGACTCACCTTTACCTGACCTTTCTGATAACAAAGCAGCAAAATCCCATAAGTACTAAATTTGGCTCAAAGGTTTCAGATTATAACACCAAACTATGTCAACTTCTTACTGTAATTTTACTTTAAGATTTATTTTTTAATTTTTATTGGAAGGTCAGATATACAGAGAGGAGGAGAGACAGAGGAAAATTTTCCATCTGATGATTCACTCCCCAATTGGTCACAATGGCTGGAGCTGTGCTGATCCTAAGCCAGGAGCCTCTTCCTGGTCTCCCACACAGGTGCAGCATCCCAAAGCTTTGGGATGTCCTTTGCTGCTTTCTCAGGCCACAAGCAGGTTGCTGGATGGGAAGCAGTGTCACCAGGATTAGAACTGGTGCCCATATCAGGCCGCCGGCACGTGCAAGGACTTTAGCCACTAGGCTACCATGCCAGGCCCACTGTAATTTTACTTTAAAAAGAACTAGTGAACAGAGCCTAAATTTGCTGATCATTCACTCCCTTCCCCCAGATCTAGGCATTCATGCGTGATCCACTGGCCCACCTATTTCAACCCAAAACACCTGCTCTGATGTGAGCAAGTGATACAGGTGGGTAGATAATGCATATAGTGACCTCCGCTGCTTGTTCTTTGGCACTACTCCATGGTGCCTTCTCAGTGAATGAAGACAGAGCCAAGAGATTTCCATTCACCAACGGTGAGGGTGTCTATGGTGCAATCACAGTGCCTGGAGAAAAATAAGGGAAATCTTGATGTATGTGTGAGCGATACAGGATCATAGCTCCCAGACATGCATGCCTTGGTCCAAGCTCCACAGCTTTGTACCTCATCATCTCAATGTGCAGCATTTTTAGTGCCTTCAGGCAGAAGTGTGCATGTGTGTCTGTGAATACAAAAATAATGTGCAAATGTTCAAAACAGGCAACCACCATCTTAGAGAAGCCATCCTGGATGATAAAGTATCCTTGATCTCAGCAATTTGTCCATGAGTGTGTCACCACCTTAAGATCTTCGTGTACTTAGAGCAACCGTAATCAATTGTATGCAGTGAGACCTGCCCTTCCTGATCCACAATTCATTCCTGATCCTCTTGCCTGGAAACTTAACTGAGGTCAGAGAGGCCAAGGTACCCAATGGCTCATCTTCCCCATCCACATTTAAGAAAGTTATTGAAAGACTGAGTGAGATGACTATTTGCAAGGAAGATTTTTGAAAGGGCTTTGTGGCTACTGACCGAACAAGTCAATGCGATGTTGGAATCCATGTGAATGTATAATAAAAGCAGTCACAGGGGCCATCTGAGGCACTGTGCTGCCTGTCTCTTACACCTGGTATGGGACTGGGGGAAGGAATAAAGAAGTTAGAGGTAGTGTGATTAATCATGGCTCCTGGCTCTTGCTTTTCATCTGGCCCAGCCCTGGTTGTTGCATCCATGTGGGCAGTGAACCAGCAGATGAAACATCTGTTTCAGTCTCTCCCTCTCACCCTCAGTAACTCTGCATTTAAATTAAATACTTTTAAAAGTTTTCTTCAATCTCTTGTTATCACAGTTTACAGTATAATATGAACCAAGGAGTCATCATTTGTCTTGAGGAGAACTGTTTTTAGGGGTTATAGCAGATACTGAGATCAATAGGAAGAATTGATCTGGATTTATCTACACTGAGTCCTGTACACCACAACCTGTGTTAGGACAGAGAAGAGCACATGTGGCTGGACATCTCTTACACATCCATCACCAGGCAGGTGAATTTACCTTCGTGTCCCTGAAAAAGATGCAGTCTGAGACAGGTGCACATTGAAGGAGAAGATGCTGCACCTATCAAGAATCATGGATTAGCCAACTGGATCAAAAAGCAAAACCCTTCCATCTGTTGCCTCCAGGAGACACATCTTGCCAACAAAGATAGGTGGAACTGAAATCGAAAAGATGGAAAAAAAATACTCCAGGCTAATGGAAAAGAAAAATGAGCTGGTATAGCCATTCTTAGGTAATACAGACTTTGATAAACATTAAAAATGATGAAGGGTACCAAATAATGATCAAAAGACCCACTGAGCAAGAGATCACCTTGCTGGACTTTTATGTTTTCTTTCTCATCTCCAATTTTTTTTTTTTTGCTTTTCTTTGTTAGTCTGGCTGAAAGTTTGGCTCATCTTTTTAAAAATCGCACTTTCTTGTTGTAATTTATAGCTTTTCAGTTTCAATTTCATTTATTTTTTCTGGATTTTTATCACTTCTTGCTTCCTGTTCAATGGGGAGGGGAGTTGGAAGATCCCAGAGCCTACAGAATTGCATCATAGAATATTTTAAGTGGTGATCTCACCCACCTTCCTGTAGCCCTTGTCCCTTATCACCCTAATCAACTATGTAAAAGTCATTAAAAATAAAAATTTTAAAAATACAGTTTAAAAACAGATAAATAGAACACAGAGGGAAAACCTTTAAAATATTTGTAAAACAATTCTAAATAAACAATCAAGTGAAGAAAATTATTTCTTATGAAACCTTGCCAAATTCCCTTAGAGAATTATTTGCCTTTCCATTTAACCCAGTAATACTTGGTCCATGGCTCCATTATCGCACTTCTGAAATTTAATAGTCATTGCTAATCCTTACCAAGTCTGTCTTTGTGGATCCCACCCCCTACCTCGTCTGACTCCAGTTGGCAACAAAAATGCCTGGTTTAATAGGATGTGAAATACAACCTCCCCAGGAGAAAGAGCAATCTCTCCAGGTTTGATAAGCTAGCATCAGAATGCCCTGTGACAGCAAAGCAGTAGACAACCTACGTGCCAGTCTCTGTCCTGCAACCCATGCGAGAGCCCAGTCTGGTTGATGTGATTCCCACATAGTGTCTTGTGAATAGAGTCCATTTCCGGACCTCCAAGCAGGTTCTATCAGCTCCTTGGAACCTTCTGGGTTGCCTATACTTCCAATAAACTTCCTATCACTCCCACTTTTTTCCCAGCTATTCCATGGTCTCCACATGGTCACCCATCACATGTACACATGAAAGGACCTGGGACGCGATGTTCTCATGAGAATAAGGCTTCCTTAGCTCAAAAGTGCCTAGCACCTTGGCCTGTTCAAATATTCTCAGCAGATGACAGCCCATAAACATCTGTTCTACACTGGAGTTGACTGTCTTCTAGGACCTTGTCCTTTGGTGCTTTGCTATAGCATCGAGAATAGGGCTAATTCCTTTCCCCCTGTCCAAATGCTTTTTTTACCTCTACAACCCCAGAGTTATGTAGCAATGCTAGTTTAGCAAGTATTTGTTGTTGCACGTTGACTAAAATAGTCATTCCAGATCAAAATCCTGTCTTCACTTGCTCATTGCTCCTGCCTCTTGTAACCAACCACCATTTCTTCACTTTTTCCAGCCACAGCAGAAACAATTTCTTTACATTTCTGCCTTCCCACTCTTGCCTGTGAGATTCCAAAGCTTTTTGCTTACTCTTCTCTCTGTGCCTAGTTCAAATGCAGGGCAGAGCAGATGTTAAACAAATGGCTTTTTTGAATACGCAAATTAGCACTTGAATGAATAAATGGGAAAATAAATGGATCTGTCTCTGCTCATCTCAATAGAGCCTACAGATGCATTTGCATCCATTAAATATTAACATAGAAGAGAGCCAAGTTTCCCATAAGAACTGCTATCCATTCCTTTAAGAAGTTTCTGTTGTCTCCTTGCAACATAAGAAGGCTAGATGTCTTAATACAAATTGTTTGGGATTGTCATGTATTCTCAGTGTCAGAAGGATGAAATGCCTAAAGATGAAATAACCAAAATTCATTATAACTGAGCTTTCATCAGTACATCAGCTTTGCTTTATGCAATTGTTTGAAGACTCCTTCCCAGTAATAAGACCATCTTCCATGAGATGCTTCCCTTGACTGTTCCACTTAAAACGGATACCCTCACAGCATTGCCTCAACCAGAACTCCAGTCATCTTTATTACCCTGGATTTCCCTGTTTCGCTTACCTACCTACATTCAGAAGAGCTTACATAAGCCTTGAGAAACATGGTCTTTGTTGGGGCAACATAGCCCAGATAAGAACTTTCTGGAATAAGGATATTCTATATCTTGACATAGGTAATGGCTATACAGACACATACTTTTGCCAAAGACCTTGAGCTGTATGGTTAAAGCTTAACAGCATCCTGCTGTATATAAATTGTGCATTAATAAAGTTATCTTCACACTAAAAAGCATGCAGGACATCCTCTGATGCTTTTCCAGATACACTAGCAAGAAGCTGCATCAGAAATGGTACAGCCAGAAGCTGAACCAGTCCAGATATATGGTGCCAGCATCACAGAAGGGAACCTAACCCACTATACCACAACATCAGTCCCACATGTTCATCTTAACTAGATCGTCATGTCTTCCAACTTAGAATTTCAGTTTATTTTGGTAGTTTGTTTTTTTAAAAAAACAAAAGAAAGGGATTCAGGGAATGTGTAAGTTTTCTCCGGAAGAAAAACAAGATCTATTTTGTTCCAGGCCTACTTTCTCTAATGGATGTTTACTACGATATGAGTCACTTTCTCATATTGGCTCAATCATTATCCTTTCGCCTCAAACCTTCAGCACTTTATTTGCAGCTAGAGATGTGGTTTCCCATTCTTCTGAGGAAAGTCAAAGCAAGAGGCAGAGAATTTCCCCCATTCTCCTGTTGTCACAAATGCATACATTTCAACATCCATTCATACATACCCTGCCTCCCTGTTAACTTCAGGTGGGTGGTCCAGGTTTCCATCTAAAGCCTGTTCCCCTTCTCCCCACGTACACACTCGAGCACGCCAATAGAAGCCGTCTCTTGCTCTCTAACATGTCTAAGTTTTCAGTTGCCACCGGATCATTCTTAGCACACAGACATGCTATTGTTTCACTGATTTCTAAAAAAGACCACAATATATCACCATCAAATGTAACAAAAAAAAATGCTTGTACTCCTCCCACCCCCAGAAGCTGTCTCATGTCTCTGCTTCCCTTTATAGTAAAATAGTGCCTAAGACCAACTGTCTGAATTTGCTGTCTCTAATCCCTCTTCTTGCATTTTCTGATGGGCTTCTCATTACATCACTGGCATTGCCCTTATCGAGGTCAGGGACAGCCACAGCATTGCTCAGCCCAAGGCAAAAACAAACACCCTCAGTCTGCCCAAGGATGGCCTCAGATGCACAAGTGCAGTGAAAGCAGGGCTTTGTCAGTGGCCTTCCAAGCTCAGGTACCTGGTGAGTTAGCACACCTTGGTGACTTAAAGCAATTCCTTCCTCCAATCCTCTTTCGCCGAGTACTACAGAGTCACAATGTTCCTGACATTTGCTTCAGATGTTTCAGCACATAACATCCTGTTTGCCTAAGGACTTTCAGGCACATGCAACATAGCTTGGACCCCTGCATCCACTTGAGAGATCAATAATAACCTTGGCTCCCAGCTTCAGATCAGCCAAGCTCTGACCATTGTGGCTATTCGGAGAGAGAATCAGCAGGTGGAATGTGTCTCTTGCTTGCTCTAGCTCTCATTCTCTCCCTCTAATTCTGATGTTTAAGTAAAACAAATCTTCGAATAAAAATAAGAATGGGAAAATATGTACAGATGCAGGGAAAGAAACAGTAGGAACAGAGAGCCAAATACAAAAATAGGTCCTGTTAATGTCTGTTTTTCCTATACTCACAGCCACCTGCTCGACAAGGAGGTGGAGGGTTACGAAACTAGAGTGACCTGAACATTTGGAACAACCACTGATGAAACAAGAAGACATTTAGTAGAAACATATTGGCTGAGTTTCTTAACCTCACATTTTGTCTGATGTGTACTTTGTAGAACTTTCTACAGATAGAAATATTCTGTCTGCATTGTCCAATAGAAATCTACTAGCCACATGCAACTGCTGAGCACTTGAAATGTGGCTAATATGACTGAGAAAGTGTTTTTTTTTACCATTTTTAATTTTGTTTGGACAGTCCTGTAGGTAGTGTAGGTAGTGACTATCTTATTAGATAGTAAAAACAGGTACACGTAACATTCAAACATGATCCAGGCTTTTTGAATAGTTAGCAAACATCCAGCCCCCAACATGATCAATTTTCTTTCTAATATCAGAAGTATATAACTTTCTTGCTTTCTTTGTAATGTTAAGCCCCAAATAACTGGACAGAAAATTCTTAGGAAAGCATAGCTCTGTAAGGACTAAAATCACATGTGCATGTCTTGTCAGAACTTTCTAGACCCAGAATAAAGTATAGAGGGACCATGAGTCCATGTAGTCTCATAGCAAGATGAAGTGCTAAGACTGTTACAATAGATGTCTAAGACAGCGGCCTCAGAAGCCCACAAAGACTGACTAGCCAGCCTCATCTCAGTCAACTCTAAATAGATTTCAAACATACATGCTCCCTGACTATTAGGGCACAGTGAGGACTTCCTGGTCTTGGGTCCCTCAATAAAGCACTTTAGTAACTGAACTAACAGGCAAACGGATAAACAAGTAATCCAAGGCCATGGCTGGTGCATTCTCCTCACTTCCATCACCAGGGTATTTCTGCTCAAGAACCAAGTCAGGCCACTTGATCCTGATCCTCCCCTCCTACCCGTTCACATCCTCTACAACTCCATTACAGTCACACAGGATAAAGAATGGAGAATACACCTGTCTATGGCAATGCTGTATAGAAAACCAAACAGCCAAAACAATTAGCAACTCCTTAATCAAATATTGCAGATACCATGTTTGGAGGGGAAAAAAATCTGCCTCTCCCTCTAAAGACTCTTTATCATCAGAGCTTCCTGCTCCGCCATCTAAAAACTGCTGTTCCGGCATGTTCTAGGCAGTTCTTTTCCACTCAGCAGTTCTTTGCAAGAGGTAAGCCTTAAAGTCAGTTATCTGAAGAACTTCCTGGACTTGGCACTTCCGGAGAATATGACTGGTTAAAGCAGTTTTTGAAACAGAGGCTCTAAGTGATTTGGAGTCTCTGCTACTTGATTGGCTTTTCAGAGATGCTCCCAGGAAGGTTCTCCGTAGGCTTGGCCTCTTGCTTGAAACCTGAGAGCTTGGCTAATGACCTCCAGTGTTTTTCTGATAGCAAAGAACAACCTAGTGGAGAATTTCAAGGATAGCTTGCACATTAAAAATTGATGCTGCACTTTAAAGTTTAAATATTAAACAAAATGCTTAGTGTTTACTGGTACCACACATTTTCCTAGGTTCCAAATGTGGGGAAAAGTCCACTGGGATGGGGAAGTACAAAGAATATCATTTAATATTTAGGGTCAGTAGTGCTAAAAAGTCAATTCAGGGTATTTAGCCTCTGGTTTTTCTAGATTTTGGTTTTGCTTCAGGTAAGAGACAATTTAATACTGACTGCCATCCCTTTCAGGAGCCGTGAGTATTGAAAAACTGCCAAATCCTTGCTTCTGCACCAGCCATTCTCAGCCTTTATATCAGCAAAACATTTTAGTATTGCCATTAATTGTAAATGATAATACGAAAATAGTTCAACGCATGCCCATTAAATAGAGCTCTTTCTGAGGGAAAAAATAAAACACTCATAGCAAAAACAAAACTTACCAAATTTCTAAGAGTAGGTGTTTGCAGCAATCAGGAAAAGGTAATAAATTAAAGAGTGACAAATACCAGCTATTATTCAGCAATCCAGCTCTACTGAGGTGAGATTTATAGGAATAAGACTTGTGTAGGCTAGAAAGCAATGGACTAGTTCCATAAGCCATACGTAAGGATCCATCTCAATACTTTGTCACAGCACGTTCTTGGCATTGGATCAGGACAGTCTGTCAGGGCCTGGAGTAAGCCCTCGGGTGTCAGTGAAGGATTTTGGTACAGTTCAGAGACCCACTGACTCACTTAAGCCCATGGGGATTTGTGGGAGGCATAATCAGGCATGCCAAGGAAGTGAGAGCCCTCCCCAAAGCCTGCCTCAACCCTGCCAAAAGAACCTTGACAAGGACTGACCTCCTGGCCCATCTGACATCTTTATCAAAATCCCAGGAGAGTGGCTTTGATGGGTTAAGCTTAAGTCATGCATGCACCCACCCTTGACTGCCAGAGGAAAGGAGAAAATGAACTATCCCTTCAGTATTTACTATATTTTGCTGTTTAGCAACACCTTGGAATTTACAGTGCACCAAGAGACAACTATTGGCCAAAGCAAGTCTTCCTGATGCTCACAATCTGATGTGAGAGTCAGAAAACAATTGGTGATGACAGCTGTGAACAAAGACAAGAAAAGGCAGGGTCAGACAATAGAGCTGGCATGATTTTCGGAGCTATAGTGGGTCAAAGTCATTTTTGAGGAGACAACATTTGGACAATGACCTGTAGTGGAAGAGATAAGGGCAGTGATAATTAAACACATCAGCCTCAAGCAAAACAAATACATCATTTCATCCGTCTCCTCACATTCCCAGAGAAATGGACCGCAACTGCTGTTAGGGATGGGGCGATGACTGCTCTAGCTTCTTCATGATGAAAAGGGACGTTGAGGAACAATAGCAGTGTGGGGCGGGGATGGTCTAAAGCCTCCTGATAGAAGGTAGAAGTCATTGGTGTCTGTCACTGAGGTACTGCCTGGCACATGGAGGTTTCTCTTTGTTGAAGTTTAGATAACAAAAAACAACGATAATCTTTTCTAACTTGGCAGATCATGAGTTCAGCTAGCAACCCAGTTTGAATACTTGAGTTTTAGAGCTTAAATGTAAAAAAAAATTGTCATGTCTCAACCTTTGAGAGAGTATACATTTTAAGACTATGGACTAGATTTGTATCAGTCTGAACGAATTCTTCTTAAGTCTCAGATTTTGACAAAATATAATCTTGAATTTGTTTCAATTGTTGTAAGCCCTGAAAGTCACAGGAAGACATCTAGTCTAAGACATGAAGTGCAGCACTGAAAACATTTGGTTGCAAGACTGATTAGACATATTGTAGATGGCAAAGATTTAAACTAGTTTTCATTTATAATAGCCCAGCAGTTAATATTTTTATAGTCTAACATGCCATGTCAAGTAGATGAGCGGAGAAATCAAGTAATTTGGCAAATGAGGAAGATATGAGGTCTGCCTCACAGCAATAGGGTATCCTACCTCAGTGAAGCCTAGTAGCAACTGAAGAGGAGATGGCAAACATCCCTGTAGGGACCCTAGTCACTGGTACTGGTTGAGTAGTTATAGGCCAGTCAACTCACAGGCCACCAGTAGTCACTGTATTCTAAGCTTTTCTTGCTGAAAAGACTTTCAGATCCATAACACACTACTCGGAAAAGTCTATAAATAGTAACAATATAGAATTCAAGTATAGTTATGTGCACAAGTATTTAAGACACCAGAAAGAAACACTTTGCTGTTCAATTGCATTCTTATTGAAAATCTGTACCAATGTCTAAACAGCAACAGTTAACTTTTATATCCCTTAATGTAAATACCTAAACAGACATAAAATTCTATCTATCAATTTTTAACAGCAAAAGTTTTTCCTATGTCAAAGTAAATACAATTTACAAGCTACATACAACTAAGTCTAGCCAGTTAGACTACTGGTTGTGGAAGTGTCTTAATATACTAAAATATTAATTCTAATACAACTCTGGAGATACAGGTCCTACATGGGAAGTCAGTACACAGTGACTCTAGTGAATTCAACAAGTTAGCACTCTCATGTGTGACATCAGTGACCATCTGAAGCTCTTGACACGTGATGCTTAGGCTGTGGAAGCCTCTTGAATCCACAGCACCACGAGTCATTAGAGAAGGTCACACACAAAGTGGAAAATCTTTCCTCCATTGAGAGAAGAGCACAACCATCTTTGACGGCTGCTTTTTTGCCCTGGGGTGGGGACCACTGAGGTCCTTTACGGAGGGACACTCCTCACAGCAGTGTCCTGGCATGTTCTCTTGTTGGCTTTCCTGCCAGACCAGAATGCCCCTTGGAATGATTCTGAGGCCACTGAGTACTTCAAGATTGCCAGTTTACGAGTCTGCCATAAGAACTGCTTCCCATGTTGGAACATTTTAACATTCCTTGACATCTGAATTATCATTGAACACTTACATACATATACCCATATATTTTACCATCTAGCTCATGGTGACTTGGGGTCCCATAGCCAGTTTTGAAGAGGTACCCTTAGCAGTAAGTCCATTTAAATACATGTAGAACTATACAGCTGAGCAGAATTCGTAGGACCTGAGAAAACAGACATGACTCTCCAAGAGCCTATTCAAGTATCCATACATTATCTATTCTTCTCTATACAGGATCTAATGGAATATACTCAGAGTCATTCCTCAAGCATTTTAAGGTGGGGGATTTCTCTGTGGTCCTAACCGCAGGAACTTAAAATCAAAATCCAAAGGATTTAGCTTAGCAATTGTACAAACTTTTTTTAATCTATAAACCAATTAACAGATTGCATAAACATGTATATGCATACCAGGTAACATTATAAAACAAAACAGTTTTTATAACACTTTCTGAAAAATCTCTAAAGTGTTTTAAAGTTATCAGTTGTTTAGAATTCCATCTTGTTGTTAGTAACCTGTTAAAGATGTTTCAATTGGAACCTATAGCTTATTGTTTAACTTTTAGCTTTATCTGCAATGAATGCAATAGGTTTGTTGGAACTGAGACGATAAAGCATTTATTGTCAGAGTTATAAAACAAATATAAACATCTATTTACTTTATACAGCATACTGTGGAATCACTTGTGGGACCTTATACACTTGTACCATTTAGGCCTCTAGGCCTTGTTCATTAGGAAATTGTGACTAATAATGCAATAAGATCATTAGACTTTGGCTATGTTTTGACATTTGTACCAATAGCAGTCTATTATGTTAACATTTCATTATTGTAACATGACGTTTTTAATCACTTCACATCTTGACAGTACCTTTTAATAAAATCCAAATAGCTTAATCAGCGGTCATCTCTACAAAATGACATACATTCTTTGACATTCCCATGAGGCCTCGCTGGGCATACCAAAATCACCCAATTTGAACCGTTTGAGTTTTTCAATGACTTAAATAAGAACACAAATAATAAGAACACAAATAATCCCACAACTCAGAACTCCACAGTTAGAAGGCCTCTTCACCAATAAACGTAAGCACTCGTACACATCAGGCACTTTTGAAATTTAACCAAGAATCTTTGTAACCATGAAAATACCTCAATGGAAAACACAGGTTCACACACAGAATTCGTCCATCTTTACAGCACCGCTCTGGGTATACACGCATGACATTAGAGCAACAAATCAAATTTGGCACAATTTTATAACTTCACAATGTACTTTGCATGATCTAAATTATCACAAGTAACCATCAAAGCATTCAGTTTTGTCTCGTTCAAGAGTTTCAGGGATCCTAGTTTACAATTGAGAATGCAAATAAAACAATTCAAGCAAAGCAGAATAACAGAAACCCCCGAACCGGAGGAGACTCCCCCACTCCTGAGGAACAACCAACCAGTTTCTCTTGTTTAACGTCCAGGTTCAGGCTATGAGCCCTGGTCTTTACCTCTCTAAAATTGTTTATCAGGAGAGAAAGTGGGTTAGTCACGGTTTGTCCCATCACACGAAACCAATTCTCGTCTCATTCACACACGCAACCAATTCAAAACAAGACAACAATGCCGTACACACACATTAATACTAACGTGAACAGTAAGACAGCAACAATGACCATGCACACAATCACCAATTACTTCAGAACAGAGAGACATAATCATTTAATTTTGTACATGAATGCACCAGCAATTAAGCAATAATAGAATTAACGGCGCCACATCAAGGTAACAGCCTATCAAAGAGAAATGCCTGAACTGGAGGGGATTTGAATCCACTCCCTACGCGCAAGGAAGAGAAACACCTGAACCGGGGGAACTCACCCACTCCCCTGGGTGTACCAAAAACACCTGAACCAGAGAGGACTCACCCACTCCCCTGGGGTACCAAAAACACCTGAACCAGAGAGGACTCACCCACTCCCCTGGGTGTACCAAAAACACCTGAACCACAGAGGGCTCACCCACTCCCCTCAGCGTACAAAAAACACCTGAACCACAGAGGGCTCACCCACTCCCCTGGGTGTACCAAAAACACCTGAACCAGAGAGGACTCACCCACTCCCCTGGGGTACCAAAAACACCTGAACCAGAGAGGACTCACCCACTCCCCTGGGTGTACCAAAAACACCTGAACCACAGAGGGCTCACCCACTCCCCTCAGCGTACAAAAAACACCTGAACCACAGAGGGCTCACCCACTCCCCTGGGTGTACCAAAAACACCTGAACCAGAGAGGACTCACCCACTCCCTTAGGCCTACGGGGAAAAAAAAACAAAAACACCTGAAGGGGGGGGGGGGGGGGGGGGGAATCAGCGCTCTCCAACCCCTCAAGTCTGGAACCTGGAAAGCGTCACTTTCGGGGACCCTGGCTGTCACCTAGAGATCCCAGCCGACAGAGCCTAAACTATGTTGTCGACTCCCAAACATTCAGGGGACTATTTCCCGGGGACTCTCCGCCCTTGTCCCCACTCTGTTCAGAGATTTCGTTTCGTTTTTAACCGTGGGACTTTCTCTCACTGTCCCCAAATTTAGAGGCGCTGTGTCACCTTAATCCAATTCTAGGTAAGGGGCTCTCTCACAATCCCTCAAAGTTCAAACTTGAGTGCCTAATTCAGTAACCCAATTTAATATTCAACAATTAGCCACACACACAGACAACGCAACAATTCAAAGACAAAACAAGACCAAACAATTAAACAATTAACAGAATCATAAAAAAGAAACACCTAGATCAGAAGGGGCTTTTGGTCCACCCACTAGGCGTTTTAAAAAAAAATCAGCCGAAGAAAAACAGAAGAGACAAAAATAAGGCAAAACAATTAGCCATCAAAGAGAAACAATTAAGTAAGGTGAGACTCACCACACACACCCTTCGACCTTGGGGATCCTGGACGAGCCCCCATATGTTGTGCCGGGATCAGTGGTGCCAGTGCTGGGGCAGCGGCAATTTGAGCTCGGCATGTCCCAGCTCCTGACCCGTCCACCACCGCAGCTCCTGAAGCAAGACCCAAAGGCAGACAAGTACAGGGTTTTTATACTGTTACCAGCCAATCAGATTACAGTTAGCCAGCCAATCAGATTACAGTTAGCTAACAATCAGCTAAGCAGGGTTCTGAAGTTGCTCAGGTGTAAGGAGGCTTTCAACACCCAGGTGAAAAAAAGAAATAAATGAGTGTTGGCGTTTAGCCCCACAGCTAGGAGACACACGTCCCACATCGGAGCATGTGACTTTATCAAAAAAAAAAAATCCCAATCACAGATTTTTTTTTCAAACCAAGAGCTAACGCCTAGTTACGGAATGATGAACATAAACACAGGTGCCACACACCACATGAAGCAAGGCCACCCCCACCACTCCCTGAACCTGCCAGAAAACTGCTCCGGAAGCCTGCATCTCCATCCTTGATGTCATCCACCAGCCTACTCATCCCAAAACACCAGCTAACTTGCTAAAAGGACTACTAATGAACTCAAGACTTTATATAGAGTCTTCTATCAAACTAAATTGTAACTGATGCAATTTAGAATTCACTCATCAAACTCCACCACATGTCCTTCTGTTTTTAAAAACATCCTCATTTGTTGACCAACACATTAGAAATACAAGTGTTGACTACACAATTACTTGACTGAGAAAGTATGTATCTGGGTGATATTTATATTTGCACATCCTACTGTGACATTACAATTTTCTATTCTAACCAAAGGAGAGAGGAAGAATCACTTTGTCCAAGAAAAATTCAGCAACATAAAATTCAGTTCACCAACACACGCATTCACAATAACTCCTTCATTATATTGGATGAGCCACTCCAGTTCATTCACCTTAACTGATCTAATATGAGACTATAATTAGTACTGCTGATTACTATCTGGTGCCAGACATCCCAAATTCCCCCCTTCATGCCAATTAATCTTGAAAACTTTCCAAGCATTCCTCCACCCTGCCTGCCTCAGCTCTCTGCATCTGTGCTCACATGGCATTCTACCCAAATGGTGAGACTTTTAGAGCACTACATCCTGCACTTGGCTTGTACTCAATAAATGTTTGCTTATTCAAATCACTGACCACCACAGTCACTTTCATTAGCACTGGAAACCAAGAACCAAGATCCAGGCTTGGGTCACTTCAACTGGCACTGATATTAAGGTCATGGAAATCTGTGTGTTCAAACTTTTAGGGGAAAAAAAAGAAAATGCAAGGAGTCACGCCAGGGGCAGCTTGAGAAGTGAGGGGCTAGCCCTGCAAGAGCTTGCTCAGGTGTCCACTGATCTGAGCGAAATCCGTGAACATCTTGAAGGAATCAGGCAGCAGTAATTAAGTACGCTTGATAAGCGATGGAGCCCATACTGAATTTTTAAGGCTGAGGTGTCATGATGCTCTCAGTGGCCTCCAAATACATCAGAAATGTATGCCTTTTCTTTCTTTCTTCCTTTCTTTCCTTCTTTCTTTCTTTCTTTCTTTCTTTCTTTCTTTCTTTCTCTCTCTCTTTCCTTCTTTCTTCCTTTCTATGCCTTTTCTTAAGAAAAATATTAACATTTTAAAAAATAGATAGCTATATCAACATCCCCTAAAAGTAAAACAGCTATTCAGAAATAATCATTCTTCAAAAGACCAATTTTATTACAGGATTCAGTTCAACTCTCATGAATCACAATAAAATACAGCGAGAGGGCCTTTTAAAGGAAAGTAATATGCTTCTCGCTGGAATGTGGAGCAAGTGTGTGCTGGGGAGGCAGCAAGAGAAGAACCACATGTAAAATTCAAGTTATCTTCCTAATTATCCTTTGAGAAAGTTGAAGATGTTGATTTGCTTAGCTGCAGGCAAAAGCATTAGAATCTTCTAGAACAGAAATTGGTTCTAAATGACCACCTGTACACATGCTGTGGACACTGCCTAGCGCAACGAAGGCCAAATGGGAGTTCAAGCTCAATCTGACTCGATTTCCTTTAAAAATGGCACCACCTGCTGGCTGGGCACAGACAAGGTTCTGATTAGAGCTCCAGCAAAGCTTCCAGGGTCCATCCCTGTGGTTGGGAAGAGGTGTGTTCGGTGGATGCTCACTGCTTTAACCAAGGAAAGACGCAACCTCTTTCGTTCGGTATTGAAATTTCCTCATCTCTGCTCTCATGGTGCTTTTGCTCAACAGAAGGAAATGTTTGTTATGTCCCCAAGGAGACAGACCAAGATTGCACTACTGCCATTGGCAAGCCAGCCCACTGCAGTCAAGCCAGATGGCCATAGAAATGACCACAACCATGCCAGCATAGCGAGACGCATTTTCTCTGTTCAATTAGCTTCACAGAGATTTCAATCATTAAACAGATTCTCTGAGTCTATTTCATTTTCATTTCTCATGACCTATTTTGCCTTTAAACTTTCACACTCCTTTAATGCTAATTCACGCTGTTTCTAACACCACATTAACACAGAATCTAATGAACCTCCCTCTTGAAGCCTTATGTCTGTTTCTATTCAGGTCCTATCTCGACCACAGCAGAAATGGTCCTTGAAAGGTTTATCTGAAAAAGGCCCCGTCTTTCCTTGCCTGCTTTCCCTTCGCCTGACCTATACAACCCATTTAGGTAACACAGACACGAACCCCAATTACCCCTCCTTTCACAAATATGCACAGTGAGTTATCATACCCAACTGCATTTCCCTTTTGAACCCACAGCTACAGGAATTTCCCTAACCCCACCTTCTCTCTACATATCTCTCCCACTCCCTCTATAGCACAGCATTAAGTCCTATTTTTAAAAACTCTAAAGTGGCTCAGTTAACCCTCACCGCAACATTCTGAGGTTAATAATACTGTCCACATTTCAAAAATAAAAAGAAAGGGAGGGTATTTGGCACATGCTTTAAGACACTGGTTGGGGCCCCTCACGTGATAGCAGAGTACCTGGCTGGATCCCAAGCTTCTCTGTCAGCTTTCTACCGTGGAGGACAGTAACTGATGGCCAAAGTGCCAGGGACCTTGACGTCCACGCAGCAAAGCCAGATGGAATTCTGAGGCGCTGGCTTGATCCTGGTCTGACACTGCTTCTATAGGCACTTAACTTGAAATTCTAAAGAAGCACCTTTCAATGTTTTCTCATAATTCTTCTCTAGGGTGCTTAACCATTATTAAATCATTTTAGAGGTTAGTTTAATTAAATATGAATAATCTTTTTTTAAAGATTAATTTATGGGGCTTGATATGGTAGCATAGCTGGCTAATACAATCCCTCACCTGTGGCACCAGCATCCCATATGGGGACAGGTTCGAATCCCTACTGCTCCACTCACAAGCCAGCTCCCTGCTAGTGACCTGGGAAAGCAGCAGAAAAAGACGCAGGGCTTGGACCCCTGCACTCATGTGAGAGACCCAGAAGAAACTCCTCACTCTCAGCTTCCGACTGGCCCATCTGTGGCTGTGGCAGCTGTTGGGGTGCAAGCCAGCTGATGGAAGATCTCTCCTGTCTCTGTCTCTCCTCTCTCTGTGTAAATCTGCCTTTCAAATAAAAATAATTTTTAAAAGATGTATGTATGTATGTACATGTGTATTTGAATGACAGAGTGATAGAGGTCTTTCATCCACGGGTTCACTCCCCAAATGTCCACAATAGCCAGGACTAGAGCAGGCCAAAGAGATGATCCTAGAACTCCATCTGAGTCTCTCACACTGGCAGCAGGGACCCAGCACCTGAGCCATTCATCTTCTGCTTCCCCAGGCACATTAGCAGGCAGCTTGATCAGAAACAACATAGCTAGGACTTGGGCCAGTGCTCCATATGGTATGTTCCAAGCAGTGACTTAACCCACTGCACAACACCCACCTGATATTGGTTTATAAGATCACACAGAGATCTCTTATGTAAAACAGAATATCTCTTATAAATATCCTTACTATAACAACTCACTCATAGACACAATCTTCCAAAACATCATGTAAATCTCATAGTATTTTAAAAGCTATGTATGGATTTCAAAATATTTTAACCAAAATATACTTAACTAATGTCTTTTTTTTTGAGGGTTTTTTTTTCTATTTAAAAGACAAAATTACAGTAGCAGAGGGAAAGACAGAGAGAGAAATCTTTCATCTTCTGGTTCACTCCCGAAATGGTCACATTGGTTGAGACTTATCCAGGGTAAGACCAGGAGCCAGGAATGTCATCTTGGTCTCCCATGTAGGTGGAAAGGACTTATAAAATGAGCCATCTTCGCCTGCTTTCCCAAGCACATTAGCAGGGAGCTGTATCAAAACTGAATCAACAAGAATTCAAATAGAACTGGCACTCAAATAAACCGGTGTTTATATGAACAAGCGGTGGCTTAGCCCACTGCACTACATCAGTCTCGAAACTTAATTTTAAAAGTTAATTTCATTTTTTTCCACATTTTTACAAGTATTCTTGTATAGCAGGAGAAAGTCTATAATCTCACCTAATGCAAGAAGCATGTTTGCACAATCTTGTGCAGTCAAAAGTCACTTTGCCAATCAGTCCCCACAGGACTGTCGGAGCCTGGGAGCAGTGTAGACCCTGCGTGGGAAGCTGACGTGTGTCTCAGGGGCTCCTTCACATGCTGGCCAAGCTCTGCATCTCTGGACTCCTGCTCCCTCTGCTGGTTCTGCAGCTCAGTGGCCAGCCCCAAAACAACATCCTGTCCAACACAGAGCAGGCCTCAGGCGGGTGGGGGTCCAAAGGCCAAAACAAATAGAGAAGCCCACGTCAGGACTGGACCTTGCTCAAGCTCCCAAAGTAGCTGACAGGGTCAGCACTCCGGGCAGTGCTGCAGTTACACATCCTTCCCCAGGACAGAATGATTCACAGCGACTCAACTATGTCAGCAGTGAGCAGTGCTCCTAACCTGCAAATCCACTTGTGTTCAAAAAATAAGAAAGCAGGGACCTGCCACATTAATAACTCAGTGACCAAATCCTCACCTTACAAATGCTAGGATTCCAGATGGGTGGCTGGTTCATGTCCCAGCTGCTCCACTTCCCATCAGCTCCCTGCTTGTGCCCTGGGAAAGCAGCAGAGAGGATGACCCAAAGCCTTGGGACCCTGCAACCACATGGGAGACCCAGAAGAAGCTCCTTGCTCTGGGCTTTGGATCATCTCAGTTCCGGCCATTGAAGCCATTTGGGAAGTAAATCAGTGGATGGAAGATGTTTCTCTGTGTATTCCCTTCTGTTCATAAATCTGATCTTCCTTTCCAATAAAAATAAATCTTAAATAACAATAAATAAAAAGCAGTTTGGGAATTTGGCACAGCAGTTAAAGTCTCATGTTGGGAAGCCTCACTCTGCCACCAGAGTGCCTGGGCTTTGAGCCAGTTCTAACTTGTGCAGCCTGGGAGGCAGCAGTAGATGGCGCTAGTGCTTGGATCCCTGCCGGTCATGCTGGAGAACCTACCTCCACTGTGTGAACATCTGGGGAGTGAAACAGCCAATGCAAGATTTCTGGCTCCGTCTCTTTCTCTCTGCTATTCAAATAAATAAAACTAGATGAGCATTCTTTGAAATGTAGAGATCCAGGAGCCATCACAGTGGCATCTCAGGATAATCCTCCACGATATGGACACCGCTTCTAGTCCCTGCTGCTCCACTTTTGATCCAGCTCCCTGCTAATGGCCCAGTAAAACCGAGAAAGATGGCCCAAAGCCTAATGCTCTGGTACCCATGTGGGAGATCCAGAAGAAACTCCTGACTCCTGGCTTCAAACCAGCCCAGCTTTGGACACTGTTGCCATTTGGGCAGTGAACCAGATGATTTGCACACATAAGCGCTAGAACAGAAGTAGGAAAGCAATAAAGATCCTGATGCGAATCTGAATGATGAAATGAAGAGGAAAAAAAAGACTCAATCAAGGTAAGTTTAAAAAAACATTTTCTGGTGTCTTTACCGTTTTCATTTATACTGTCTAGTATTTTTTTTATTTGAAAGACAGACAGCTAGAGATAGATATGTTTCATCCACTGATTCACTCCCCCTCAATGCCCACAAGAGCCGAGCCAGCCTGAAGCCAGAAACTCAGAACTCAGTTCAAGACATGGATGTGGGTAGCAAGGACCCAAGCGCTTGAGCAGTCCTTCAAAATCCTCGAAAACTGCCTCCCGGGATGAGCATCAGCACGAAGTTGGCTGGGAGACAAAAGTGAGGCTCAAACTCACGTACTTCCGGGAGCAGGCGCAAGCGTCCCCAGAACCATCTTCATTGTGCCAAACACCTGCCCCGCTTCTGTATGGTAAGCACCTTAAAAATACACTGTTTATCATTCTTGAGCAAAGACTGGTTAAAATATGCATAGAATAAACTCATTATCTAAATAGCGTTGAGATGGTTTTTATTGCGCTTAATAGCTGGGAATAAGAATTGCTCTTGGCTCTGATATATATATGTATTTGTGTGTGTGTGTGTGTGTGTGTGTGTGTGTGTATAATTTCAGAATATCTCCAGCATGTTGATGTTGAAAGTCTGACTTAGCCCTGCACTGGCTGCCATACACAGAAGTCAGATCTGGGGTCACCTCCGGCAAGATTTCTTTGGGGAATCAGCCCCCAACCATCCCTGCCACCAACTGAACCACTAGACTCAGAACTCCAACCATGGGGAAATTTGTGGATCTGCTACTTAAGTCCTTCATTAACTGCCTTGGATCACTGGAGGTCGAGTCCCCCTGGTCTTTCTTGACCCCGGTCTGGCTTTGATGACTTGCTGGACTAATGTCATGCTACATACGTGACATTCTGCAAATGAAGAGCCAAGCCTCTTGGCATGATGAAATTCCACCAGCTCCCTGCAGAGACCCACCACAAGAGAAGCAAGCGAGAACGCTGGCTGAGCTCACAGCCAAAATCCAGTGCCGTCCCGCAGCAAGGGAATCACCCAGCCTCCAACAGAAGTGGCCCCCGGTCCTGACCATCTGTACACTAAGCACAAGGCTGCTATTATTTTAAGACAATTGGTTTCCATGTTTTCTTTCCAGGCAAATACTAGAATCCAGCTTTCAAAAGCCTTCATGCCTAGAAACAACACCATAAAGAGATATTTTTATGCTTGTTTTCCTACATGAGAAAAGAAAGCGAGAGAATAGCTTCTGATTTACAAAAGCAAAAAAAAAAAGGCAATTAGACAAATTGCTTGAAAATGCCTTCAACCCTAAAAATTAAAAATCTTACAAATATGTTAGTATTGCACTCAAAACTCTGTGAACAAAAAATTAAGCCCTCAAGCTTTTACAGTTCCATGAAGACCTTCTAAATATAGGAAAGTAAAGCTGAAATTTATGTCAGTTTGTTTAAAGCAACATTTAGAACTATAAGTTAATTAACTAATTAACAACTTAATTAACTCAGCACTCAACTTACTTACTTGAGTTCGCTTAAATTCCCTAGATGCGATTTAATGAACTTTTGATGTAATTCCTGACTAACCATGTAAATTGTGTGATGTATATATTTTCAATGTAGAAGATATTTCTTGAAATTAAACAATGCAAGGCAGTATTATTTATGCCTGGCAGTAATTTTTTCCTTCAGTAGGGAATCTCTCCGAACTTCTGACTTGTATCAGTTTCCCCATTCCACCATTTCTCACTTAAATAACATTTCCATATGATAACACATTCAAAATCCTGTAATCTAGGTTTATTTTCTTAGAGTGAAATACACAAAACATTAACGTTATTGATAATCACCGTACTACACAACAGAACTCTAGAACATCCCACTCCTGTCTAGCTAGTACCCATTAATCAACTTTCTCCATTCTTTGCAGCCCCTGCGCTTCCCAGGGTCTACTAATCTCTACTATAATTTTAACTTCCGTGAGAGCTCCATTTTTTTTTTTTTAGATTCCACATGAATGAGAACATGAAATATTTGTCTTTTTGTGCCGGGCTTATTTTGTTTAACATAATGAGCTCCAGGTCCACCCATGTTGTTGTAGATGACAAAAATTCATCCATTTTATGGCTGAGTGATATTTCCCTGTGTATATGGCTACATTTTCTTTTTTTTAATTTTACTTTTGATGATGTTTACATAGTTGATCGGGGTGGGAAGGGTTGAGGATCAAGGGAAAGTGGGTGAGACCATTGTTTATACATTTTCTTTTTCTTCTTCCTGTATCCGGTGATATGGGGCTTCAAGAGGAGAAACCACACCCAGTTTCCCAACCGCCTCAGTACCTGGGGATGGGAACAGCCACCTGATAGCATCCCAGGGCTTCTGTTGTGGCTCATGTTCTGAGGGTTCTGCTCAAGTGGTTTTGATAGTTCTGAGGGGGTTACATTTTCTTAATCCATTGATCAGTGTCTAGATGCTGTTGTTTTCATTTCTTGACTACTGAAAATAATGCTTGCAATAAATGTAAGAATACAGACATTTGTTCAACAGAATAACTTCATTTCCCTAGGATCCATGCCCAGTTAGTAGAGACTATCGGATCATCGAACTAACTTAGTTCTAGTTCGGCTTTTTGAGGAACTCCCATGGTGCTGTATTAACTTAAACCCCCATTAGTACTTTGCCAGGGTTCTCTGTCTCCATGTTTACCAGTATTACTCATCTTTTGTCTTTTTAATAACAGCCAAGTAGAGGCAATGTCCCATTGTGGTTTTTAGTTCCTAATGATTGGTGACATTAAGTAAATTTTCTTTTGAGAATTGTCTGTTTAGATCTACCTGTTATTAATTGGATTTTTTGTATTGAATTGAGTTTCTTACATTTCTTCATTCCATAAATTGTCTCTTTAGTGTGTTGCTCATACAAACTTCTGCATAACGAAGAAAACAATCGAGATTTTTAAGTTCCCCTTTTAATCTTCCCAGCATAGTGGTCCCAGATGAGAACACAATAGCAAGCTATCAAATCAAGTACTGGAGTAAGTGACAGGTTGCCAACATTTTGTGAAACATTCCAAGCCCTCAAAATAACTCATTCTTGGGTTATATTGTTGTTCCCATTTTACAGATGATAAATTTGAGTCTATAAAGGTTGAGTAGCACACCTGAGCTAACACATCACATGGAGTCTGTAATTGATTGAAATCGGTCTACAGTAAAGATCGTTTAGACAATATCGCATGAACTGAAGAAGTACCCACTCAAATACACTAGGATCCCCCTAAATGAAGAAGATTTAATGGCAAACAATTGAAATTCACACCAGCTATCTGTCTCCAACATTCTAAAGCCCTTTCTTCAGGAAGATGGGAGGTTGCATCTATTGCTCTATCCAAAAGTTGAAATTCTTGTGAAATACCAGTTAGATTTTTCTTAGTGAATAACTGAAGATTTTGTTAAATGTATAAACTCTTGTAAAGAAACAACACAAGCTGCTAAAGCAAATAAGTTTTTGCCAGTATAGTAAAGCAAACACACAACTTACTGCCTATCTAAGATTAGGGTGTGAGTTGCAGCACTAAATCCATATTTAAAGATCTAGTGATAAAAGATGACAAGCAAACACTAGGATGTGTTATTTATTTATCTAGTTGGAAATGTGACAGCAATGGAGCAGAAATAACCCCAAGGCAGTCATCAGCAGCACCTTTGTTAAGAAATATGGACAATTTCAAACTCAGGCATCATGTGCAATGGAGCAAACCACTACTTCTGATGCCCACATCTCATTTTGGAGTGGTGCTTCGAGTCCCAGCCGTTTTGCTTCTGATCCAGCTCCGTGCTAATGTGTCTAGGAGTAGCACAGACGATGGCGCAAAACATCTGAGTCCCTGCCACCCACATTTGGCCTGGCCCAGGCCAGGCTGTTAAACCATTTGAGTAGTGAACCAGCTGACAGAAGATTCTCTCAGAATCTCTCTATCTCTCTCTCTTTCTCTATCTCTCTCTCTCTCCATCTCTCCCTCTGTCTTTCAACTAAATAAATCTTTTTTTTTAAACTGGACTATTTTAAATACACTAATTTTGTCTTGGAAAAATATTCTAATTCAGGTGTATCCCACACACCCACTCACAAAAGACCTTCAATTGCATTTACTCTGTTCAAGGGGGGGACAGAGAGGCACCTTTAGTTATAACAGTTCACATGATTGGAGACAGAAACTCTCACAGAGGCCGTCTTCTGATACAGATAAGTTGTCCCTCACAGTATCCCCAGGGCACTGGTTCCAGGACCTCCGAAGGTACCATACATTCACAGAGGCTGAGTCCCTTGTATACAACTGCGAAATGTTTTCATTTAACTTACCCCCATTCTCCTGTATAGTTTACCCCACCCAACATACTTTAAATCACCCTTAGATTACTTACAGTACGTAGTCCAAGGCAAATGCTATGTAGTTGTTTTTTATTGTTTAGGCAATAATGACCAAAAATATATGTATACGTTCAGTACAGGCACAAGGATGTTTTAGTTCGTCCCTGGAGCTGCCTGAATCGTGGCTGCGGGGAATAGAGCAGGTCCATCTATTCTAATCTATGAAGAGAGCGCAGCAATTACATGTCCTCCAGGGCTGGCCCTCGAGACGCTTTAAAGAAGACCAGAGTTCATCCCATTGCATCTGTTTCCTAGGCTTCTGCAGAGCTGTTTAATAACTATGTTGGCATCGCCTACAACTTTCCTTGCTACCGTTTTGACACACGATCTCAGGAACCATGTCCTGACTGGTGTTCAGCTTCCCAAGCTACCTCCTGGCAACAGCCTGCCTCATCCAAAATGTAGTGAAAGCAATACATATTTAAAAAACAAAAGATAGTGTAGGAGAAAGTGAGAAGATGAAAAAAGCTGTGGAAAGCAAGCCTGGAGCCCAGCAATCCATTCAAACCTTCAATGCTGCTGTCAGGAGTCCAAGGACTTGGGCCATGGAAAACAGATATTCTGGGAGCAGCTGCGTCCCTACCACCCATGAGTTCCAGACTGCCTGGCTTGTGCAGGCACTTAGGGAGTAAAACAATGAGCAGATCTCTACCTATAGCCTGTGTGTGTGTGTGTGTGTGTGTGTGTGTGTGTGTGTGTATAAGTGTGCATGATCCCATGTTTCCATATGGATGCCAGTTCTATTCCAGCTGTTCCACTTTTGATTCAACTCCCTGCTTGTAGTCTAGGAAAGCAATAGAGGATGACCCAAAACCTGGGGACCCTCCTACATATGGGAGATACAGAAGAAGCTCCTAGCTCCTGGCTTCCGTTCAGCTCAGCTCCAGCCATTGCAGCCACTTGGGGAGCAAACTCACAAATATAAGATCGTTCTCAGTCTCTCCTCCTATCTATAAATCTGACCTGCCTTTCCAATAAAAATAAAAATAAGGCTTTTTAAAATTTTTAATAAATCAGTAAGAATTTTGAGAAGATTTTGAAACAACCAATTTATACATGAAGAAATGGGAATCTGCTGAGCTTAAACACACCACTAACCAAACCAGGACACCCTGAAAATGATGCTTTTCTTTCCATCCGCATTTAGCTTTCTGACATTCTGATCATGTAACCACAGAAGTGTGAGTAACTCTAAGGAATAGAAAACATAAAAACAGTATGATAGAAACCTTTGGATAATGTAATTATATATCTAGATTCTCTTATCTAACTTATTGGGAGACTGATTAACTGTAGAGATGATTATTCCTATTAAATGTCATTATCAGTGCTCAGGCACAGCCAATTCAGCCACTGTCTGTAATTTTAGCGGACCATGTCTGAGCATCAGCTTGAGTCCCAGCTGCTCTGCTTCCAATCCAGCTCCCTATTAATGCACCTGGGAAAGCAGCAAATGCTAGCTCATGTGCTTGGGCCGCTGTCACCCACAGCAGGCACAAAGGCAGTTCCAGGCTCCTGGCTTCTGCCTGGCCCAGGTCCAGCCACTGTAACCATGGGAAAACTCTCTTTTTCTCTCCTTCTCTCTCTCCTCTCTCTCTCTCCCTCCTCCTTCTGCTTTCAAATAAATGAATACATATTTTAAAAATAGTTATCAATATTCAAGTCAGAGTAGCATTAAGCAGTGACCATGGATTTCTTTCTTGGAGGTTTGTGTTTGTTTTTCAAAACACTTCCACTTATGTTTTGTTTGTTAAGATAGATTCTTTTCTTTAAGTGTGTATTAACTTGAGGCCACGTGCCATGGCTCGACAGGCTAATCCTTCATCCTGTAACAGTGGCACACCATATGGGTGCCAATTCAGATCCACTTCCAATCCAGCTCCCTACCTATGACCTGAGAAGTAGCAGAGGATAGTCCAAGTCCTTGGGTCTGTGCACCCAAGTGGGAGACCTGGAGGAAGCCCCGGCCCCTGGCTTTAGATCAGCTCA
>NC_080862.1:5681648-5856648 GCF_030435755.1 Ochotona princeps
ACACAAACGCACACATGGCAGGTACCATGCATATTCACTGTGAGTTTGGTAGGTGGGTGATGGGGCTTCAGATACAGGGAAGCACATCTGAACAACAAAGGGCTGGGAGGTTTCTGTGCTCCAACTTAGCGGAAGATGAGCACTCTCTTGCCTTGCTTGCTAAAACCTGTTGGAGCTGCGCACTTCCCATTCAGAAGGCCCGTGATGCTGTTCTTTGCTTCCCAGGGTTCTCACCATCCCTTCACACTGCGTCCCAGAGGGCAGATCAGTAGCCTTGGGGCCATCCAGTAGTGCTGGATAGGATCTGTTGTTGCAGTTCTGGAGCTGGTGTTTGTCCCATTGTTGTTGGCTGTGTTGGTTTTGTTTGTTTGCTTGGTTGCTTTTTCTTTTTCTTTTTCTTTCCCAGTCTGAAGTTAAACCCCCTTTTACTATATAATTAGAATTGGCCTTGAGGTTATTCGCTAATTCTTGTAGCAGTTTGCCATGGACTTCCCCCATTCCTTCATCTCACGCTAATGGTAGATTGGTAACCACCCTTACAACTATGATTGCATGTCCCAGTCCTGCTTTATGTGGCATCTTGGCTATTGGATAACTCTCCATGAAATGATACGTTGTTGCTGTCAGCACAATAGGATTGTGGTGTGGATGGCATCCTTGATATTTTGAAAAGTGTTCCTATCACACAGATTGAGCTTGCAAATAGAAGTGCTGAGCGTGCATAAGTGCGTTTCAAGAAATTTTTTATTGCTGTTTAGTTGAACTGATGGTGACACTAAACACCAAGACTTTGATGTTTTATACGGCATTCTTTCCCACTAATTAACTTCATTAGTGCAGTTAATTAGTGGGGAAGAATGCCGTATAAAACATCAAAGTCTTGATGTTTAATCACAACTTAAAAAAATTTTATACACTCCGATTGCCAAACATATTCCAATTAACTGAAGGAAGGTCAAAACTTCTTTTTTCCTCTTTTGGTCTTCAAAGCTTTTCTAGACTTTTTTTCCTAGTTGGCTATTGGTTATTTGAGCTTCAGTGTTAATCCAGGCAAGCTGGCAATGGCACGCAGAGGCCAGAATGTCTTCCCACCAAGATATAAGCCAGCATAACTGAAAGAACTTGACTTCTGTAAGAGCAGAGAAGACTACCTCTGTCATAGACCCTGGGGAGTCAAAAGCAACTCTGTGTAATGAGTTGTATTAGTCTATTTTCTGTCGCCATAGCAAAATACCTACAGTTGAATATTAGTAAGGAAGGGATGTTTGTTTAGGTCGCAGCTTGGGAGACTGAAGTCCAGGGCCAGGCGTCCCCATCTCTGTGTCGGGGGAATGCCTTGTGGAAAGCTTTGCCCGTGCAGGAGCAAGTGCGTGACCCCCAGGTGAGACGGGAAATCAGAGCCTCTGAGAACAGCTGACTGCCTAGAGTGCTAGGTGACTCCTTTCTGAGGGTCGCACCCCGGGACCTAATTCTTTTGCACTAGGCCCACGTCTTAAAGTTCCTATTCCCTTTCAACATCACCACTGCAGGAGCTAGTCAACTAGCATGTGACCCATTTACACACACTCGGACTGTTTCGCAACCAGCACATGGATATTTGTTTTTTCCTTAGACTCTGCTCTTGTTAATTAAGAGCTCCATTGTCCTGTATGTTATTGTGTGTTGCTCTTCTGTCATGGCTGATGGTTCCTTGGTGGGCTAAGGATACAGATGGGGTTGCACTTATAAGTGTGTGAATGAGGCTTCTGTGAAAGCTCACCATGGCAGTTTTTCGCTCACCAGTAGTTTAGCGACAAGGACAAAAACAACTGCTTTTGTTATTTCCTTGCTATATGTATTGTATCATTTTTATTTATTTATTTTAAATCAAGCGCAGTGCACTGTAGCCATAATGTAATTCAGATAGGCAATTATTGTAATTGACCTTGGCCATGAATGGCCTTGGCTTTTACCACAGTTTGCTTAATACCCAAGGATGGCAAATTACCTCGTAATGCCCACTTTATTGAGATTATTGTTTTAATTATGGCACTCAAAATATATCACTTTGTCAGCATTGTAAAGTCATGCATGGGAACACTGCTGGCAGAAATGTGGAGAGAGCATCTGGCATTGTCTTAAGAGGACAAGGTAGCTGAACTTGCGCTTCCCCCCCAACTCCAGCTGGCGTTAAAATACACCTCTTTGCAGTGTTCATCCTGCTACAGCCGACTGCATGGCTGTGGCCCTGAGCTAACTGTGCTCTTGAAAAGGTCTTCAAGGTGATGTGGTGCTAATAGGTGGGCAAGTCAAGTTCATTAGGAGCTGTAATTGACAGCAATCACAGTGGCTTGCTAATTATTTGAAGGTGCCATAGGCTAGAGGTTGTCAACTATAGAATTACCTGGGAGCTTTCACAGTTCATCACTCCCTTTGGTGAGAGTCTTAATTTAATTGCTCTGAGGTAGAGCCTGGGCTGGTGATTCTGCAATGCCAGAACTATTGCCAGGCCCTTGAATCCTTTGGTCTGCTGGTTGTTCCACCCCATTCTGGTGCTGCAACACCTTTGGGGATCTTTCCTGATCTGTGCCTTGCTCGTACTCTGTTTCCTCGCAGACTTAGCCTGGCAGCCTCCTATTCTGAAATCGTCTCAGTGTAGGTTTGACTTGGAGTGCTGCCTCCTCCTTCCCCAGGCAGTTCTGTATCTGCCCCACCATGGGAAGACTCAAAGAGGCCAATGTCAGCCTTCGGGAACTTGAGAGGATTGCTTATTCACTGCCTTATTCACCATACTCTTCAGATTCTCTATCTGTTGAGCATATAAATATATTTTACTTTTTTCCCTGTATGTGTGAGGATCAGAGTTGTTCTGGGGCATGCATCTCAGATACCTGTGATCACTTTGTGGAAACTTGATTTTGATTGATTATGTTGGTGTAATAAGCCTACTGGTTGTCCGTTAAGGTTAGCAGCCTCCTGATGGGATGCTTAAGTGTCCTGCCCTTTTTAAAACTAAGAACCTCTGACATGTTACATATACATAAAGGTGGCTTTCTTACATTGGCAAAATGGATTCCATTCCAATTTTTTACATATACACAGACAACTTAACGTTGAAGAACTTAGTGGACTGCGTGGTACACGTGAATGGCATCCTCCAAGTTTATCAAGGAAGCAAGAAAAACAACTGCTGGGTCTGAACAAGTGGTGTGGCTTTTCCTAGACAGGAGGCACACTTCTGCCCACTCTCAAGGAAAGCTAGAGGCAACATGCTCTCCAGCTTTCCTAGTCCAGAATGTAATTTAGACATTCAACTTGTTTAGGTCAGGTTGCAGAAGTTAGCATGAAAGGAAGGATGATATGCCTACTGGTTCATGTAGTTGCCTCATTTAATTGTGACTGTACATTTGGATGCTATCACAAAATACCATAAGGGTGGCTTAAATAATAGCAATTTATATTTCACCATTTTCAAAGCTGGGAGATAATATGTTTAAGGTATTGGCAATTAAGTATCTGGTTGAAGGCCCATTTCCTGGCTCATAGATGGCCCATTCTGGCTGTTTCTTTGCTGGTAGAAGGGGTGGGTGAACTTTGTGTATATTTTATAAGATCGCATATAATTCCATCCATGAATTATTAAATCTACTTATGATCTAATTGCTCATAAAGGTCTCCCATCTCCAAGTTGTAGCTCCTTGGGGATTAGGATTTCACAGGGGCATTGGGGAAGACAGAGACATTCAGAGATAATCCTGCAGGGTAAGTATTCCTGTCTCCGTGTTATAGGTATAAAACATGAGGCCTGAAGAGATTGTCCTGCCCAGAGCCACGGAGCTGATAAATGCTAGAGCTGAAGATGGAAACTAGAGAACATACTCATTCCGTTCTTTCCCCTTCCTTGCAGATTCCACAAGGCTATAAAACTGGGGCACAGAGTCACCCCCGGCCCCCGCCGTGATCTGGTTGGCTCTTTGGAGGCTGCTAATGGTCACTCTAACATCCACTGTATTCCCAGGGGAGGGAAATCACTGGCCAACTTGGTCACTGACTCACATGTGTGACGTGACCCGGCTAATCCCATGCTTCCAGATGTACAGTAGGTTGTGGGAGCTTGTGTATTCAAGATACTGGGAAGACAAGTGTTGACTGTGTTAGTGGAGGGCTGTCGTGTGGTGTGATGTGAGCGAATCTGTGCACGCACGTAGAGCAAGCAAACAGACCACAGAACTTGTAACTGAGCTTTGGATTGTTCGTCTTCTTTTGTTTGTTCAGCACACAGCCTGCCTTGTCCTTCGGTACAAAGTGAAGGATGTCTGAGCCATTTTTAGTGTGTAATAACAAAAGTATGCCACTGAGCTAGTCTGCTTTCTTGTTAATGAAATAGTGATTGTTTGGATGGTGTTCACCTCTTTTCTCCATGTGGCAAGTGAGAGTATTTCCTTCCAGTCCATTTTCAGTGTGTTCTGTTACCACACCATTTAACTCCATGCCAAATTGCAGTTGGCTCCATTCAGCTCTGTTTACTGAGGAGCCTGGTAGTGATTAAATGTCACTGGGCACACCAAGAATACAAAAGTAATTAACCTGAAAGGACATGTTGGAGTAAAGGTCAACAACCTCTTTAGCCCATGGTGCTGCTGGCAATCCTGAGCACGGACAGAGGTGTTGCTGGTGGGGCAGGCGAGAGGCCGGGGGGGAAGTGGGGAAGGTCCAAGAGGCAGAAGTGATAGAGTTGTCCTCGCCCTTGGCTGAGATGGCAAGTGGGATGGGGCTGGAAAGCTGGTGTTCATCATTTCCTTATCAATTAGCTCTCTGACCTGTAATTTGTTTGAGAGGAGAATGACCTCGGCTTGACTCTCCTGCCAGCAGCTCAGCGCTGGCAGGTGCAGTACTGTCTCTTTGTTGCCCTGAGTCGTCTTGAGGCCTGCTTGGTGGCTAGGCCAGTCCTTCCAGTGTGCTCTGTGGTTTGTCAAGCCCAGACCTCTTCAGAGTTGTCACACTTAGCTCTGCTTGAAATAGTTTTTTTAGAAGGATATGAAATTGTAACTGTGTTTCTGTATCTGTTTGTTTCCATTCCTTAGTATGCCGAAGTCATTGTCATCCTGAAGTGGTACTGATGCTTTATGCTACTTTACTGTTTAAGATTTGGATAATATGTAGGCAGTTGCCTATGACTTGAAAGTTAGCACATGTAAACCTCTTCCCCCCACTTTTTTTTTCCCCAGGTGATACCTTTCTTTTTCCCTTATATTTGGCATTTTCTTTCTTCAGCTCTGTGTAGTACTTACCACATAGGGGGCAAAAAAAGAGGCAATACGGAGGATTTTTTTTTCCCTTCTGCCACACACTTCCCTGGGGGGGAGCATTTCAGGGAGCTGCCCAGGGTCGCTGTTCTGCGAATGAACTTCTCAGAAAACCCACTGGCGCCTGCGCTCTTTCCGTGTGGAGTCTGTGGTCAGATGTCATTGAGACAGGTTTCTCCCTGCTCAGCAACAGCTGATGAGCCCATGACTAAGAGGCAAGGAAGAGATAACCAGTGGACAATGTCCTGATGGTTTATCTTATGTTAGAATAATGAGAAAAATGGTAGACTGGTTGGTACATTTATTCACTGCGTGCCCGTCTGGAGCAGGCCTGGCCCCCCACCCGGGGTGGAGCTGTATCCTTGACTAGGAAAAGGAGTAACCGGCATCTATCCCCTTGGACTTGGCTCTGCACCTGACAGCATTCTGACCTTTGCTTCAGGTCCAGTTTAATTTGTTTGTGCTGTTTCCAGTGTAGTCCTGAAAGTTGTCTTGTCGCTGTAACACTTTGATTTCTGAGGTGCTGGTCTGCTTTCGTATACTTTTGGATATGCGTGCGTGCACATACACACACGTTTCAGTGATGGCCATGATACTAAGTTCTGAGGATACAAAGAAGGAAGACACAGTAATGCATGCCTTATACAAATTCCAGTCTCTATAAAATGAAAATAATGCAGGGACAATAAGATGTATAAGTACATTAAGATTTGTGCTCAAATCAGGTCTGAGATCATTTCAGGCCCTTGACCCTTTGAGCCCTAATCAACTATGTAAAGATCATCAAAAAAAATTAAGATTTGTGCCTGTTTATTCAATAGCTGATAACTGAGGCAGGCACCAGTTTGGCTTACATAATTATCAAATCAGAGAGTATGTCTGGTCAAATGAAATAAACACTCAAAATAATAGTAGTGTTAAAAATGCTGGCACGGGCTGTGATAAGGATTTTAAGAACCAGCTTCCCTTGGGTACCATGGCAGGTGAGATCTCTCTAAAGAAGTGCCATGAAAAGATGCCAGCCGGGCATGGCCTGGGAACAGTTCTTGGTAGATGTTTTTAGTGATTTTCGGGAGTACAAAGGCTTGGGATAGCCAGTAGTCTGAGAAAGAGTTTTAAATGAGATTGGAGAAGGATGGTAGGCGGATCAGGCCTCTGCCTTCAACAAATGTTAGATGCGTGTGTACACAGTTGAGTTTCTGTTGTAACTTTGAGAACTTGTAGATCTGTGTTATCTAATATGGTAGCCATAGTCGCTTGGTATTTTGTTTTCATTTTTCCACAATAAATGTTTTTGATTTGGGAGACACACAGCAAAATTCTAGCCTCAGGTTACACGCCAGATGCCCCCTACGGCTGGGCTAGGTCTGGAACTTGCTATCAGTGTGCCCAGAGGTCACGGGACCTGAACTCTGGCGCTGTCACTACTGTTTCCTGGGGTCTACAGCAGCTGAGATCCGGGATCAGGAGCTGGACCTGGGTATCTGAACGTGGGGCATGGGTAAAATTAGAGCGCTAGGTTCCTCATGTTCCTTTCCTCCCCAGCATGCAGCTTTCATGCATGAGAAATGTGGCCAGTTCCAGAGTTGCTGCGCCAGAAGTATAAAGTACACATCAGGTTTTGAATACCAAGAGCGTAAGGTTTCTGCATAATTCTGGTACCAATTATAGATTGACAGAACTTTTGTATCCATGTGATACATGCACAGTTGAAGTTAATTTTACTTGTTTGTTTTGCATTTGCAAAAACCTGGTTGTTAGGAAACATAAAATACATGTCTGCCAAGTGTTGTATTTCTGCTGTCGATGTGTTTGGTGACAATGTTAACAGCTAACTTCGGGATTTTGTTTGTTAAGGCCATTTTGGCTGATTACTGAAAACTATTTAGCTGTTTTGTGGTAGTATGAAGACCTAGAGCTTCTGATTAGCAACCTTAAAACCGCGAGCAATGTCCGCTTTACATTGATTATTGTTTCATTCTGTGTTCCTCCTGAATTACTCTCAGATATTGTATAGAGTACATTTGCATACATAATACATAAAAACATATATGATGCTCCGTGCAGTTAACATTCTTTGGAAGGAAAAAGTGTTTAGCCTTTCAAATAGATTAAAACAGTTTACTGGGAAAAAACCCAGCAACATGAAAAGACTTTCTTTTTCAATAAATTTTAATGGTTGCTAAAATGGGGATTCTGGTCCATGCAGATATAGCTTGCCAGGTCTCAAAGCGTAGTCACTTATTTTGTCTGAGCCACTACCCCACTTTGGCTTCTTTCAAAGCAGCCTGTAGACTATTGTTGGTATTTTGATTAAATAGCACGAGAAGGTCTAAAGCCGAGTCACCTTCCCACACAACTCAGGATGGAAATTGCTGCCAGCCTTGCCCTGCTTTGGTTTCCAGGGCACACACTTATGAGCCTCTTAGGTTTGCCAGCAAGACTTAGTGCCATCACTCCTAAGGCAGTAGGCAAGTGGGCCATGTGGGATGGATTTTATGGGTCCCATGCTAAAAAAACAAACAAACAAAAAGACCCTAATAATTTTAGAAGAAAACAGTCAATGCATGTGACACTAATTTTACACACAGTCAGCAAATAAGATTTATGGAAACAGTATTAATGAAGGCAGGACAATCTTGGTGAAGGTCAGATGTACATAACAGTGTTAGGCTTTGCAAAATTTGAGCAGCTCCATTGCACTGAAGGGCATGAAATGGCTGTGGGGTAATTGGATGGCTCCCAAAGTGTGTGCAGTGTGGAGTTATGTGCATTTAATAAATTTGCTTGCAGTCTCTGTCCAGCTGCTAATGCCGTGCCGTCGCCTGTGATCAGGAGTGCAGTGGCTTGATGACTCGCCTGTGCTTCTGGTTCTTTTGTCACTGGGGAGAGGGACTGGACTGTTCCCTGGCCTTCTGCAGTTGCTACTCCTCGGGGCCCACAGCTTGGACCACATGCAGGCTTGATGGTTAGGACAGAGAGGCAGGCTGGGCTGCTTAGGAGTAGAGCCTGTGTGTCCGGCTTCAAGGTGTCCAGTTGCTGCCACTCAGCTTGCCTTCCAAAGTAACTGTATTTAATGAAATTTCTGGGGCAGAGCCAACAGCTTCATTCCAGGAAGAGGAAATAGCAGTCAAACAACCTCAAGAGGACATTAAGATAATGTTCTAATTTAAAATCAATTTTATTGATACCTTATAAATTATTAGGGCATTTTATCCTGACCAAGTAGTACTGATTGCTGAGGCCATGGAAATAAAACGTGAATGACTGCATATGGAAGTGCCGTATTTTCTACTGCGTAGGAGGAACAATATGTAGGTTTCTGTAGCATTTTGGCTCCTACTAGGGAGCAAATGTATGCTTCATTCCTCTGAATGTCTGCATTGTGGGTACTCTGACACTTGCTGAGTGAGTCAGAGCAGACTGACTGGGCAGCGGTTTCTGCACGTGTCTAGTAGGGAGACCTCGTCCTGAAGCCCTCTCCACTTCCAGGGTGTGGAACTTCACAGCGTGAGCAAGTCGCAGGAACCTTGGAGGGAAATCCTGCTGTTTCTTTCATTTTGTTCAACGGAAAGTAGACTGTTAGAGAAGTTCAACAACTTTTTCAGGGTTCTACAGCAAACGGTCAAGTCTGGGCTTTGAACCCAGGGCTACAGGGTTTTCAATCACTTCCCTAACCAGCAGATCATATGTTTTAAAACATTTTACTGTGATGAGCAGTAAACCTGACACCAGTGACTGGCTTAGAGCCCTGCCATATTTAAGTGTGTTACCACTAGCCTGCCATAGATTTAAGTTAACTTACACAAATTTGCATTATGAGTCACTTTGTGAGACTTTGTTTTGACTAAATAATAAGTGGACTTGTATGCATTTTATGATATGCTATTTAATAGAATTTCAATCAGAAATGCCACTGGTGATTGGACATGTTAAGACGCTTTACCTAGAGCTTTTCTTGCGTTGGTTTCTGACCCAGAGATCTCATCGGTTAGCACTGAGCCAGGTCAAAGCCAGGAAGCCTCGGAGCTGGGGCTCGCTGAATGTGACAAGGGCCTGAACACTTGGGCTATCTCCTGCTGCTTTTCCCAGACCATCAGCAGAAGGCTGGATCAGAAAGTAGAGGAGCCAAGATTAGAACTGGCATCCACAGTGGAAGGCAGTGTCTGCAGGTGGCAGCTGTTCTTGCTACACCACAACACCAGCTCTTAACTCCATCTTCCCACTAACGAATACAGACCTTGGGGGGCGGGGAGCAGTGATGGCTTGGGGACTTGGATTCCTGACACCTCTGTGGGAGACTCTAATTGGATGTCCAGGTCTTGGCTTCTTCTGGCCTCCGTGGGCATTTTACTGGAGTAAGCCAGCTAATAGGAGCTCTCTTTTCTCTACTTTGTAACGTTTAAAAAGAAAAGAAAAATGTCAGTGGGATGTGGTATCTGTTTTGTGTGCGTAGGTTTGTGGTGCTGTGAACTGCTCACAGCACCTGTAGAAAGACCACAGCCTTGAGGATGTGGGAGTGTGCTGTCTGGATGCTGCCTGATTGCAGGGCTCCTCCCCCTGGAGGGCAGTTCTGCTTCCAGAGAGGATGCTTGGGGTCCCTGCCCACGTTGAGCAGTGCCCTGGCTCTTCTGAATTGAAGAAAACCACGAGCATTCATACCTGCACATTGGACTTGGGTTTCTCCAAAGGGGTTACAGAGGCTGCTGTGTTGGCAGACAGGTTATGGCATTAATAAAGGCTCTACAGACATCTTGCTCAGTTTAGCTTTTTCATCATGCTTTCCCCCATCAACATATACAAGCTCGTCCTTAATTGTTACAGAGCCAGGCTAGCATTTGAGACTGCTGGGACTGAATGAACTGATTTATCATTTGTGCTGTTTTTAGAATGAAGGAAAGCCTGGACAGCAGGTGTAGAAGTCCTCCTGCCCGGATTTCTCGTGGTGCCCTATGCTTCTTATCCCGCTTTTCTGCAGGTGGATTTGCTGTTGGGTTCCAAGAGACAGGGTTTTTGAAAGCCGTGGCTGATGAGCAACAAGCCATGGCAACTGATGGTGGCTGTCTCCTGGACCATTACACGGCTGTCATCATTTAAGTGGGCAGGGATCTCAGGACATTGCATCTATGTAAGTGGAAGGCAAATGAGCATTTGAATCAGGTGGTATTTATAGTCCTGCCTCACTACAGTATCAAACGAAAACTTAGAGCATCTTAACATCTACACTAAAATTAAGTGCTATAGGAATTCCTGTAACACTTAACATGAGGTTTAAGATCGGAGGTCCACACTGGCTCGCATTCTGAATCCTTGTAGTAATCGCAGTGATGGTACTGCATTTGACCTTGCTGGGTTATGAGGCCCGGACCATGCCTTATGTTTTATGTAGATGATTTTTCTTAGTCCTCCAAGTGCCCTGGGGGTGTGTAGTTGAGGTTTTGTTATCCCAGTCTCAGACTTCAGAAAGGCTTGCATCTGTCTGGCAATACACAACTATTAAGTGGAAAACTCCAGACTCAGGCCCCGGCAGTCTGACTCCAGGGAGGTACTCTTGCCTGCTATTAAAATGCATTCTCCCTGTTATTAAAATTAGTTAATTATAACAAGACTGGTTCCTTGGGAAGGGGTGTACTTTATGGAACTCTTTCATATATGTGGCCAACTTTGATCTTAAAGTGTCAGAGGAAGAAAGGTGGAGGTGTGGGCCCTTCCCTTTCATGCTGCTGGAGGTGTCGGGAATTTTCCACCGAGTTTGGTCAGCGGCCTTGGTGAGCTCTAGTGTGGCTTGTACACTGCATTGTGGACTTTTCTTAATTTGAAGTGAAGACCTAAGGAACAGCTCTCATTAAACCTTCTGTTTTGCTGCCAAGACTTAGGAATTTTAATTTTTTTCCTTGCATTTTCCTTGACTCCATCCCTTTTTCTTTAATTAATTCTTTAATTAAATATACTGCCTGTAAGAAAAGCCAGCATGGTTATTTACCGTTTCCAGGGCAGAGCTTTCTTTGCTAAGGGCTCACACTCAGGAGGTGTGACTCGCTTTGCGTTGGACTTTACTTCTGACCATGACTCCATTCTTGACGACTTTGCTGATATATATACATGGTCAGACTAATGAGGAAAGGCTTGTGTTTAATGTTTCTGGATTTCTAGATTTATATAGGGTCATGATGGAGTTCTAGAAAGTTTCTTACATATACTAGGGGAGATATCTAGTTGAGGTTTTTTGTTTGTTTTTTTAAGTTTGTTTGAAAGGCATGGAGACGGGAGGTAGGGATCAGGTGGGTGGAGAGGGTCAGAGAAGTGGCTTCCATCACCTGCTTCACTAGCTGAATGCCTCCAGCTCCGAAGGCTCGGCCGGGCACTAGCCAGTAACTCCATCCAGGTGTCCTCCATGGCGGAAAGAACGCCAGGCGTGTCACCTGGTGTCTCTGCAAGTGTCATCAGGAAGCTGGCTCACAAATACTGGGTCCCCAGGGCTTGAGCACAAGCATCCCAACAGGCTGCTTAACCCACTGTAGCACCACCAAGCTCTGCCCTAACTCAGCCTTTAAAGTCATTACAGAGAAATAAAAATAACCTTCTCTAGTAAAAGCAGGCGTATTTTTTTTCTTTATCAGTATTTATTTAATATCCGACTCACGTGCCCAGTGGAGCTCCAAGTGACCTTCCAGCAGCAGAAAGCGAACTTTGGAGATTGGTGATGAGAGTCTGTGCCAGGTCCAATTTGATTCCAGAGCAATTATGTTATTAGAACATCGCTGAGTGCCCCAGTGCCCATTGTGCAGCTTAACCTCTAAATGCTAATGATAATTAACTTACTGTTCTTCCAGGAAATTTTTTTTCTATAGTAAACATGCAACTCTAATCTGTAGTAAAATCCTACAATAAAATGTTGTCTTTACAGCCGGAAACATGCAGCTTACAAAAAAATAAAATTGCAGTTGGCTTGTTGGCATAGTGGGTCAAGCTGCATCCCACATGGGGCTGCTTCACTTCTGAGCCGGCTCCCTGCTAATGTGCCAGTGAAGACAGCAGACGATGGCTCAGGATTTGGTACGTGCGACTCATGTGGGAACCTGAGTGAAGCTCCTGGCTCCTGGCTGCCGCCTGTCCACCCTTGGATGTATGCAATCACTTGAGGGGTGAACCAATGGATAGAAGACCTCTGTGTCTTTAATGCAGCCTTTCCAATAAATAGATCTTTATATTAAAAAAAAAAAAACCTAGGGCCCAGCGGCATGGCCTAGCGGCTAAAGTCCTTGCCTTGAATGCCCCGGGATCCCATATGGTCACCGGTTCTAATCCTGGCAGCTCCACTTCCCATTCAGCTCCCTGCTTGTGGCCTGGGAAAGCAGTTGAGGACGGCCCAAAGCTTTGGGACACTGCACCTGTGTGGGAGGCCCGGAAGAGGTTCCTGGTTCCCGGCATTGGATTGGCGTGCACCGGCCCGTTGCGGCTCACTTGGGGAGTGAATTATCGGACGGAAGATCTTCCTCTCTGTCTCTCCTCCTCTCTGTATATCTGGCTGTAATAAAATGAATAAATCTTAAAAAAAAAAAAAAACCAGAACAACCTCCAGTAATTGCACTTGTGTGCCGGTGAGCATAAATGTGTAAGTAGGTGTTAACATTTAGTGTTAAAATTTTATAGAAAATGTTTTGTCATTGTTTAGAAATCCATTTTCCTTTTTCAATAAAATGTAAATAACTCTCGGAATATGTCAGAAGCGAAAGGATCGGGAAGTTGATGGCGCACACATATATTCAGTTTTCTTTTTGTGAAATATTTGATTAATAGAGTGAAGACATCTAGGGGCAGGAAAAGGTGAAAAAGAGAAACAGTTGCCAGATTCCCAGTTCCTTGGGGCAGGAATAGACATAGCTTACTCCAGGGAATGGTTCTCATGGGACGGTTCATCTTGGTCCTCTGAAAAGCAATGTATTTCAGATGAGATTGAGGTGTGCATACAGAGGAGATGCTCATTCGTTTGTGTTCAAAACATTTCTGGGCAGTGCTCTGTTGCTCACTGTGCTGCGTGCCCTCTAGGAACCTACAGCCTGAAGTGGGAAGTGGCCCTGTAAACAAATAGCACTACATTGATTGAAGTTCTCTGTCTACTGGGGGAATAAAATCTTACGAGAACAAAGAATGAGTGATGAATTCTGCTTCACAGCATCTGAGGAAGCTTTCAAAGTGACATTAGAGCTATTTCTTAAGGAAGGGGAGGGTTTCAGAGGTTGGACGCTGAATGCAGGGCAGTTGAGTAGTGAGAATAATTAATACTGAGCGGTGGGGAGATAGGTTGGCAGAGCTGTGGAAGGTGTGTGGCCAGCGCGCTGTGCTGGGGCACCGATGAGGGAAAACGGCCGTACTCTGCACTTGGGAAACCAGTCGTTCTTATAAAGAAGTTAAAATAAAAAGGTCATCTTCTTTGAAACAGGAAGACAAACTGAAGAGTCCAGAACTAGATGCGGGTTTCTGCATGAACTGTGGTCTGTAATAGCTCTCAGATCATGCATCTTGGGATAGACATTAAACCTGATTGTGTTGTCTTGTGCTGGCAAAGCAAAACAAAGCAGGTGTGGTGAACCAACCAAGTCTTGTGGCTCAGGAATGAAGTTTGTTATCACTGGAGATAAAAGTTAAGACAATCTAGAAACAGTCTAGTTGTTTGCAGAAGGGTTTGGCTTGTAATGTTTTGTTTCAGTTCTCTACCTTACAGAAAAGTATCTAATTTTTTTTGTTTGTTTTTGTCTTTTGCTACTTCAGTTACATTCAGATGTTGGGTCAGGGATAGGTACACATTTGGTGCATGCAGTTGGCAGAATATTTTTTTATTCAAAGCCTTGAGAATCTGGTACGGCGGAGAAGGGTTTAAGAAATCTAACCCAAACAAGGAGCAGTTACTCATCTTCCTTCCACCAACCTCATGTGACAGTGTTCAGCACGAAAGACAGTGTGGCTCAGTGGAAATAAACAGGGCGATAGAGCCCAAAGTGCTGCTGTCATGTTGCCTTGTGTAAATAATTGAAAGGCTGTTTAAATGTTTATGTCTTTATAGATGTTAATTATTACCCAAAGACTTAGAGCAAACACACACACGTATACACACAGACTTAGAGCGAATACACACACACCGTATGTACACATGCAAGTTCAAAGTTAGTCTTCTAGAGTTGTAAATCAGGAATACTTTCCTGCAGTGGTTTGAATGGATTTGGTACCAGGCAGAAGCCGTAATGGGGGGTGCTCTTCGTAGACCTTTTCTTCAGATTTTTCATCTCTGCATGGTCTTGTTGCCTTCCAAGATCACCCTTTCTGAGTTCTCCGAGAGTCCTGCCGTAGTGCTCTCTGCCATGCCTTCCCCAAGCCCCTCCCAGGGCAGTTCTACCCTGGGTCTGTGCCCACTTCCAGGCCTTCCCCAAGCGCGGGTCTAGCCCCCTGTCTCCCACGTGAGCTTTACTTGTGTCTCCTTTTAGTTAGTGGGTTTTGGAGGGTAATCATAGCTTCTGTTGACACATTCTTTACTTTTTCAGTGGTGATTTTAAAGCTCTCCTATCATCTGAATAGGCCACCATGGCCTATATTTGTTCGCTGGGACTCAGCCACAGTGTTCGTGTTCTGTAAGAGGGCGCTTTTGTTGGAGAGCTGCCTGAGGATGTGGCTTGTGCTGTACTGATGGCTCCTGGCCCATCGCAAGAGCCATGGCCCTCCTTGTCCACTGCTCAACCCCAGTGGGCTTCCAGAGAGGTAACAGGAAATAGCAGGCTCATGAAAACGAATAACTAACAAAGGAATAAAATACGTTTTTGCGGGTGTTTTCCTGCGATTCTGTACCTTCCATACCCTTAAGATGGATGTGGAGCCGAGTGCAAGTCTGCAAATGGGGCTTTTGTGGCATGCCCACCCCTTTTGGTTGCTCAGATCACCAAAAATTTTCATTTTGTTTGTTTGTTTGTTTGAAGAATTACTACGTATCTCCTAATTTCTCTTCTATTCATAATTTCTTTTTAGAAATTTAAAATGCTAATGTAGCACTAGCAAGCAACTGTAAAAAGAAATCTGAAAGCTTGCCTTTTCTTCCTACCCTTTTCCCTTGGGTCTGCTTCCTTTCCCAGCTTTCTACAAGTGCTCCCAGACTGCAGCATGAACAGCGCCTCTAGACCAGTCTTGCTCTGCTCTGTTTGGAGTTGATGCTGTCCCCTGCCATCTGTGGCTCATTTCTTCCCCGGGTTCATCTCTGCCTCCCTTTTCTTGGTCTTTGCTCCTTATTTCTCTCCCCCAACCTCCTTTTCATTGTTTTGCCCTGTATTTGTCTATTCTCTTCTTTCTCTTCTCTGTTCTCTTCCAACTTTACAAAGGTGTGTACTGATGAACAGGAGGGGCAGAGTGTTTAGTGTAGCACTTAAGATGCTGGTTCCAAGTTCCTGGGTGGTTATTTGGCTTCCCTACCCTGCCCAGGCTCTTGCCTCCAGCTTGCTGCTAGTGCAGATCACAGGAGGCAGTGGTGGCTGGGGAAGTGATGGGGTTCCTGTGGTGTCGCCTGTTCGGAGATCCTAGTGCCTGGCTACAGCCTCGCCCAGTGCTGTCCACTGCAGGCACTAGTGGAACGAAGCAGAGGATGGGAGCTCTATCTCTCAAGTACATAAATGTGTTGAAAATTAGAGACGTATCAAGTGATTTGACAAATCACTCGGTGTAATGGTTGTTGATTTCTCCACCCCGCTTGCTCTTCTAATTGCAGAGCTCCTCTGTGTCCCCGTCAGCCAGCTTCCGAGGCGCCGAGAAACACAGAAACTCCACAGACTACTCCTCGGAGAGCAAAAAGCAGAAGACGGAAGAGAAGGAGATCGCAGCTCGCTACGTCAGTTCCTCCTCCTTTGCTTTGGGGAGGCTGGCTCTCCGCGTTCTGTTATCGAGGGCAGCTTTCTTCTTTGATCATTACCAGAGACCCTGGAGAACACAGGATAAACAGTATCTTTCAGGAGAAAAAAAATGATTGACTACAAGCAAAGCTCTGTGGCCTTTGGCCAGCTTGAGGTCCTGTGTGGGCCTGGGCTTGTACCCATGTGTATGTGACTAGATAAACTGCTTCATCAAGTGGCTTATAGAGGGCTGGGCTAGTCTGTCATTACTTCTCTATATGAACTTGCATTTCCTTGTACATTAAAGGTGTTTGAGTTTTCCGTGATTAACTAGAGATGTTAAAAAAAATGCAGAATCATAGAAAAAAAATTATTAAAAATGCTTGGGTGAACTGATTGACTAAAGAGTATTCCAGATTTTGTGGAGTGTAACTTCACAGACACCCAGAAAGTCCCTCCCCGGGTGAGGGTTTGTTTCCCTTTAGGGCCTGTGCAGATCACAGGACTAAGGAGAAGCAGGTGAAATCTGCATTTTCACTGTCAAGTAGTAACAGTGTGGCTACTTGTTCAATTTTTAAAAAAACAACTGGCAGGCCAAACCATGTCCACCTGCAGGTTAGCGTTAGCCTAGGTGAGCCAGTGAGCCATCAACATCTTTTTTTGGGGGGGGGGGGCAAACTGGAACGTGGGACTAAGTTATCGAACTCAAAATGTCATCATGAGATTAAAGAGTATAGTAAACTATTTAACCCTGATGCACCTCGTTTCTCTGAGATTTGCTGTGGACTGTCTTATGTAGATCTGGCTAAATGTGAGCTGTGTCTCTGGCCAGAGGTAGGAGATGATGCTTCTTGCTTGTCCTTGCAGGATAGCGACGGTGACAAGAGTGATGACAACTTGGTGGTTGACGTGTCCAATGAGGTATGTTTGTAGCAACTCTATCTTCCTGCTCTTCCCCAGCTTAGCAAACACTCGTGTCCAAGCAACTTGGACCCCAGTGTTCTCAATTGCTAAAGGGAGCCACTTTTTTATGTACATGGCAAACTTATTACCATATGACAGTACTAAATAGTGTAACATTTTCTTGGCCTCCACACCATGTATTTTTATTGGCAATCTCAGTGAATTGTTAGAATCTATCCTGGAACATGTTGCGTGTCTAAGCTGTTCAATGCTTTAGTCAGCAAAGGCCACACTGAAGACCCTCCCCCACCCCCGGCCCTGTGACTGTGCTGGACTCTGTGGTGGTCTTTCCCTAGGACCCCTCTTCCCCCCGAGGGAGCCCTGCACATTCCCCGAGAGAGAATGGCCTGGACAAGACGCGCCTGCTCAAGAAAGATGCCCCCATCAGCCCCGCGTCCATTGCGTCTTCCAGCAGTACTCCTTCGTCCAAATCCAAAGAACTCAGCCTTGTAAGCTGCCCTTCGCCGCCTTTACCAGTCCCTAGTTTGACGTGGTTGGGTTCAATTTTAACTTTTTTAAAGTGTTTGTATTCACAATCTGATTTCCAGATGTATGTGCGTGTCCTCTAAGTTTGATCAGTAGGTTTACTAGCTTGTTGGGGGTAGGTGTTTTGTGAGGTGTTTTACACAAATTGTGGAGAGGGGTTCTGGAACAATGAGTGAAATGTGTCTTAAGAAAGATGAGAAATAGGTGTTGGAGTTACAGAGTTGGTGTTATCACCAGTGGCTTATGGTAAATTTAGCTTGGGGCTTGGATATGATTTCGTTGCTGGTTTTGTTTGAGTTACCAAGCTACATATGACTGTAATAATTTTCTCTTCCTATCTAAAAAGTAATCTGTCATTTGCAACAGTCTACCTTGAGCCAATCACAAATCAGAAGCAGAAGAGATCACTCAGGAGTCAGCATGACCTGCACCCTGTCTGCTTAGGGCGTGTGTAGTTAATTGCATTTTGCTGTGGAGCATCCTCTTTTCTCCTCACCAGTTAGCTCCTTGTTGTAATCTAACATTAAAAAGAGAGAGAGATGAGTTTGGTTGTCCAAATAGCCTTTTGAATTCACAGCTGTAGGCAAGGAAATTCCTCCATCTGTCCACAGATTAGAGGGCTCTGGTAGAGGGCTGGGTTGTTTGCTCCCTTGGGTCATGACCTTCTGCTGTCCTCTTGTGGCACGTTCAGTGTGCTCAGAGTCTATGATGGTTCTTCTAGTGGACCCTAAAACCGGGCATCCTCTGCCAGGAGCCCAACTCAGATCCCAGAGTTTTAAACCAAAGCCATTAGGAGGTTCTCCAGTCAAGGTCAAGGCTGCTGTAGTTTGTCAGCTTTCTCTAGCCTTTGTCTAACAGCCTAGCTTCCTGGAGATGATGACTGTCTGAATTCAAGCTTATGTCTTCATTGATTTCCGTGATCCTAAGGAATTCCTTGTTTCTTTGTTAGCTCAGTTTAATTCATGAGAGTATCAGCTCAGGCTACGGAATCTCTTGGACTTTTTCTTTCTTTTTTATCCTTTTTTCTTTGTTGGCCTTTTTAATGTTTAACACCATTATTAAAACCATGTTCTAATTGCTGGTGCATTTCATGGCATCTTTTGTCAGAATGAGAAGTCTACCACTCCTGTCTCAAAGTCCAGTACCCCCACTCCACGAACTGATGCTCCCACTCCAGGCAGTAACTCCACTCCCGGACTGAGGCCTGCACCTGGAAAACCACCAGGAGTTGACCCCTTGGGTTAGTAAGAAAAAGGTTTTTCTCTGTTTGCACTTCTGTTTAAGAGAATATAAAGCAATTTAAAAACACTAATGAGCAACATAGACTGAATGTTAGACAAAGTTACTTAATTCAAACCAAGCTCCTGGAATTCCCCAGGTCTGGTGCATGGTAAATGTTTAGTGAATGAATAAACCCCTCTGAAGGCTTGAATGACGTTGGAAAATGTTAAAATAAGTTTGTACGAACCATACATTTTGTGTTTTCACATATTTAAGAATATCTTCAGTATCATTTCCTGTATTCTTGATGATTTTTTCTCTTTCTTCCATTTTGTTCTGAAGCTTCCAGTCTGCGGACCCCAATGGCAGTACCTTGTCCATATCCAACCCCATTTGGTATTGTGCCCCATGCTGGCATGAACGGAGAGCTGACCAGCCCGGGAGCCGCCTATGCTGGGCTGCATAACATCTCCCCTCAGATGAGCGCTGCTGCTGCTGCTGCTGCCGCCGCCGCCGCCTACGGACGGTCACCCGTGGTGAGTGTGTGCTGCTGGAAGAGTATTCCAGAGCACGTTTTTTTAAATGCAGTTTATATAATGAGAGATGTTTATAGAGGGATTTAATACTTATAAATTACGCTACATATAATTATGCCACTTTAGTTTTCAAAGGTTTTGGATTTGTTAAGATTTATTTTTATTGGAAAGGCAGATTTACAGAGAGCAGGAGAGACAGAAAAACATGTCCTATTTGCTGGTTCACTCCCCAAATGGCCACAACGGCCGGAGCTGAGCCTATCTGAAGCCAGGAGCTTCTTCCAGTTCTCCCATGTGTGTGCAGCTTCCCAAGGCTCTGAAGAAGGGAGCTGGGTTGGCAGTGGAGTAGCTGGGACATGAACCAGCAGCCACACGGGAAGGAGAAGCTGTAAGGCAGAGGGTTAGCTAGTTGAGCTGTCACACTGGTGCCTGTCTTGCATAATTTAAGCCTAAAAAAGTTATATCACGTAGTATCAGGAACGGTTTGGTATAATCCCTTTATCTCTGTCACCCATTCTCACGTAAGTTCCGCCTCCAAGTGTATTCATAGCAAGTCCTGAACATCAGTCCACTCATATGAATATGACTGATATCTTACTGTCAAAGGATGCATTCTCCTGGGTGTTAGAAAAGGTATTTTGTAACATAAAACACAACTTAGTGTGACTGTGGTTTTGTTGTTTTGTTCTTGAAAATCCTAGGTGGGATTTGATCCACACCATCACATGCGTGTGCCTGCGATACCTCCAAACCTGACAGGCATTCCCGGAGGAAAGCCGTGAGTACCTTTGTACCTTTGGACTGAGCCTCTGCCGGGCCTGCGCCCTCGCTGGCCCTGCACACATTGAGTACTGCTCGAACGGGTTAGAGAGCTTTCTCGTGACTTGTGTGGGTTTTTTTTTTTTAGCCTTGCAAAATAGTTTTCATTTTCTCTTCGCATAAGAAAAGAGATAATGAGGAGGAGTTTTCCATGTTGGGTTTAAAATCTCGAGCTTTAATATGGAAATGCACTTCACAGAAGCGTCTCGGGCAGTCAGGTGTTCTCCGTGTGTGTTGCTGACTTCGAGGCGAGTCTTTGTGCAGAAAGGCTGGTTATTGTGTGCAAACTTGGCTGCTCAGAATTGGAACATGTAGGAAAAAGACTTGCCAAACTTCAAAGGCTGAAGGAGACAGGAGCGATCCTGGGCTCCGTTGTTCTCAGGAGAGGTTGCTTATTGATGGGGTATTTGCAGGCTGTGTTCACAACCCCACTGAGTGGGAAAGACACGCATCAGTTCCAGCCACACTGTGTCCGTTCCACTCTTCCCATCAGCTCGCCTTCCCCACAGCTCCATTTTCATACAGTGCGCCGTGTTGTTGCTGCTGACGTAGACTTGTCTGTGCTAATTGGCTTCATCTTCTTAGACTCGGAGACTTTACAACAGCACTGCCTTTTCCTTGCAAACCTGGCTGCAAAAAAAGTCGTCTTTCCTGTAGGAAGCAGATCCTGCGTAGCTTATTAGTCACATATTTATATCTTTGTTTTCACTTGTTCTGTCGACATCCTCTGTCATTTTATACGCCCTGCACTGACCAGCCGTGTCGTCTCTGATGCCATCCCAACTCGACTTTCAGTAGCAAACGGAAGTCCCCGTTCTCTAAGGTTTTCCTAATGGTGTGCCTGCCCCCCGGCATCTGCTGTTCCCCCTTCACAGCACTTTCTGTGGCTTACTGTCTCACTTCGTGTTTCTGCTCAACTGTCATCTTCTCAGAGCGTTCTATCCCGACAACTGTGTCTTAACATATCCTCTTCCCTGTTATTCCCTCATAGTCTACTTTTTAATGCCTATTTATAGCCCATACCTGCCTCTCTCCACTTGAATACAGCTTTGACGAAAGCTGAGCAGAACTTTCTGCTGTATAGTTGCAGCAATGGCTCTGCTGCGCCGATCGGTAGGCAGTTCACAGTTGGTCCTTAGAAAATAAACTTGTCCAGCAAGTGAGTAAGCGCATGCTGGTCTCTCCCTTCTCAGACCTCCCACTGCTGCTTTATTCCTGACTACATACTCGGGCGTGTAGCTGTCACTCTCGTGTTTCTTCTGTTTTCCTTTACTGCCTCCTCCATGGTGAACATACCTGACCTTGACCTTGACCTTTTGTTCACTTTCCATCTGATAAGTCAGATTCTCATTTCCCTCTTCTCTTACTAACTTCTCTACAGATTCTGCAGTAAACTTCCTCGTTCATCAGACACAAAGCCTGTGCCAAAGCCAAGTTGCTCAGTAAATATTTGACTGATTAATAAGGGAGACAAGGCAAATTAGACTTTGAGTTGCTTGAAAGTCGAAGGTATAAATATCAATTACCATAAAATTCTGTGTACCTGTGTGCGTTCTACAAATAGTTGTTGACTGACTGACAAGTCTTATTGACTAAGAACTCTGATATATTTGAAGGTGAAAGTTCAATCTGTTTCAAGCAGTGACTAAACAACAAGGTCATAGGATTAATCAAATAACAATTCAAGTGCCTGTAAATTTCACGTGAATTTCTTGGAGAGATAGAGGAGCTCCTCTTTGGAACGGGTTCTGCGTTCTCTCACGTACTGTGCAATTACCACTTGGAGAACCTGTTGTTGCCTGTAGTGAGTGTGTCACCAGTGGAGTGAGTGGTTGTCGCACCTGCTATGTGGAGGCCTGTATAGGTATGAGTGCACGGGATGTGTTCAGAGAAGTGGTGCCAAGCAAGGCTTCAGGGTGGGAAAGCCGAAGGGTTGAATCACAGCTGGTCTCATTTGTACTTCTAAGCGTTGAGCTGAGCTCCTTGCATTCCCCTAACCTTGCCCCTTAGAATGCAAAATTGTTGCATTTCTTTTGGACAAACTGATGAGAATGTTTGTGTCTGGGAATAATGTAGACACAGCTACCACATTTCGCTTGACACCTCATTAGGAGTACCTGAAAGCGTGTGGTGTGGCTGAGAGACTATAGAGTCTTCATTGTTCTGGACTATGTGTTGTGACAACTCAGACTTGATTTCGACTCTAGCAGGTGACCACTAGAAAAGGTGGCTTTAGTTATACTGACAGTATCTTAAGTTGGTGAGTTTTCTTTGGCTCAGCTGTGCCATGTGTGGTATTTTCTTACCAAGAAGGATGTAGGGATGAACATTGCATTCACGTCTTCTATCCAACACCGTGTGTGCATGGCAGCTGTCCAGTGACCTTGAGGGCCTTTGTGCCTTTACCGTTGCCCGAGAATATTACCGGTTTCAGATGTTTATATAATACAAGATACAGTGTGCTGTAAGGGCAAACTTGATAAAGACAATTTGATCCAGTCAGCTGGATTCCTTGCTTTCCCTCATTGCTGTATGTTTAGATAAAAGGGCATTGAGACATAAATATTCGCATTTATTTGTGCATATAGAAGTGGTCTATTTTTATGATAGATGTTTACAACAAAAATGATTATGACAATTAAATAGCTGCCCACATAGACAGTCATGAAGCGTGTGGTTTGCATGCGTTGCAACAGGAAACCTTTGTAAGTGCACTAGGGCTTAAAGCATAGTGAGCTGAAGGCTTCTGCTGCCACGCGCATACACCAAGGAACTGCCTCTCCCCAGAGAGGCTCCCAGCATGTGCCTCTCTGTCCCGATTATTCATACAAAATGAATTGCTAGATATTACCAGAAATCATCATGAAATTTATTTTACAAATTGAATAAAGCTTCGTTTACTTGATAATTCACATTGTGTGCCCTCAGCTATTGGGGTGAATTAACAGGCATTCTAATGTAATATGTAATTTGAAAGATATATTTTAATTTCTGCATCAGCAAAAAAGGACTTTCTCCTTCACCTGCTATTTGAGTTGGACTTTCTGAAAATTCTACCAGGCTTGCTAAAATCCATGTCACGGAGTATGAGACATGAATGAAGCAAAGACAGATCAGCTAAGGTTTACAGGTAGCAGTCTTTCTCACAATATAGCAATGTTTGTCTTGAAAATCACGATTTTCAAGATGGAAGCAGTTTTGCATCAAAACCTTCAACACGTGTATGTTGGTGAACTGGCCTGGTGGGCTTATCTGCTACTTAGAACCCAGTTTTCAGGCATAGTTCATAGAATTCAATAACCAGACCTTTACTGTGAATTCAAGGTGTAGTCCACCTTGTGAGGTGTGGAAATCTTGGAGAAAGTATCGTAAAACACCAGTTTAACCCACCATAACGGGCCTGAGCTCCATGGAGAGTTCATATGAGGTTGAGGTGAGAACAAGGATCTTTATCATGTTGGGCTTTCATCAAAAGGTGATAATCAGGTAAACTAACACAGATTATTGCTACCAATTACGGGTGACTGGATAGATTCCAACAAAATTCTTCCAGAAAAGTTTAAACTTAACAGTTGGCTCAGCTGTTTTATATTCTCTCCAGTATGTCTGTTGGAGAACCAGTTCTCCAGTCACTTCCCCTGTTGCATGTGTCAGAGCCGTGCAGGTCACTGCACTTTTCTGATCGCTTGAACCCTCCCCCACCATCCCTGGTTATTTGTTGGACTTACCTTGAGTATTGCCTAGATTTGGATTTATTGTATTCAGAAAGTACTCTTTCGTACTAGGATTTTCTCCCAGTTGGCCCCTTTTGGTTTATTTAAGATCTATTTGTTTGAAAGGTGTAGTTACAGGCGAGAGAGTGAGATCAGTCTTCGCTGTTGGGTCACTTCTTGAATGACCATGACAGCCAGGGCTGGGCCAGGCCACACCCAGAATCCCTGAACTCCATTCAGATCTCCTACCAAGGGCCCAAGCATTCTTCCACTGCTTGCCCAGGCTTATTAGCAAGGAGCTGAATTGGAGGTGGAGTAGCCAGGACTGGAACCAATGCTCAGTGGGCCGTGTCAGCACTGCAGGTAAAGTACTACAACACAGCGCCAGTTCCAGTAACCTGTTGCTAGAATTTCAGTTTTTATTGGTTCCCTCCTTTCAGCTTATTAAAGCCTGCAGAATTACATGTCCTGTTAGTTCCAGCTTTTTATTGACTTTGCCAAGTCTGGGTCTCCTAGTGTCTAGGATATCCAAATAATTTAATTCCTTATTCCTCTTGTATGTTATTCTTCTTGCTATTTTGCGAATACTTTGTATCCAGAGACAGGCCACATCTAATCTCTCCTAAAGAAAACCTTTCAGCCAATTATTCTCCTTTGTTAGTGTTGTATTGAGATGTAGCTGTTATATTTTATTGAACTTTGCTCTGGCCAAGCCCTCCCACTACATACTGGGGTCATTGTTAAATAAAGGAATTCCTGGATTAAAATTAATCCAGGAACTTCCCAGCTTATCTGGTCGCTTCCTTTGGGAGTCCTTCTGTTCTGCCACTCCTGTCACTCGGAGTGTATTTTCTGTCTTCATTTCTCTTTGGTGAGATCCTTCCATTCTTTCAAATCCCTGTCGACTACCATGTCTTCCATGAAGTGTAGCCTTCTTTTTGCCTGTTACAACCACCCCAGAATCATATTTCCATCACAGTGAGAGCTAGTGTTGTAACGACTCTTGTCCCTTTGTGTCATCTTTCCTAGATTATAAGCCACTTAGGTGTTGTCCACATGTGGGTAAGGGGGTGCTTAAGACATAGCACAGTGTACTTGGATAGAAAAGAGAGCGGTCCTTGCTACCTGGATTTTCTCTGATTCCTTTCCTTTCCAGCCCTGTGTTCTTTGCTAGCTAGGCATTAAACAATGTGTTTGAAATCTGGGAAGTATCTACTAGAACTTTATTTTTTTTTCCAGTTCTATCTTGGATATACAAGTAGTATAATAAAAAGCTACATTTCATCCTTGACTCAATGAGCTTTTGGAAGACATTTAGACCCCTAGAAGGCAAGTCCAGAAATGGAGCAGATGCTCATAGAGTGGTTATGGGTAAACTGAAGAAATGTTCAGGTGAAGACCTTAAAGGAAAGTGTTTGCTTGATTTCTTAGCTGTTTAAATTCTCAAGGCTCTTTAGAGAACAGTTAGTGATTCCAGAGGGGAGAAGGAATGTCTTTTCAAATAAATTACTGTTAAGAATGTGTAACACCATATGAACTTGGAGTAACCTTCGTTTAAGATTTAGTCTGCATGACCTCCTGATTGCTAAGCCAGTTAGCTTCTTTCTCAGTTGTCAGCACTTAGAATTTCAGCTCTTCTTTACTGCCTTTCCTTCTTGGCTGAGCGAATACCTGGTTGTCTCCTAAGACTATTGCTTCCCTTGCAATGCCTGCCCCCTCGCAGCTTCCTCCACAACCAAACTTCTGTGCCTTTGTGTCTTAAGTCCTGCTTCGTTCATGCTTGCACCACCATATCTTCAAGCTTGTTGAGGTTTCCCCCTAACTTGTTGAAGACACATCCTTCATGAGCTCACAAAGCAGAGTTGGCATCCTCTCCACTTATCACCTCCAGAATTCCAGCATCCCTCCCATCCAGTGCAGCCTCCCCTAGCCATGGGACCCTCTGAATTACAAATCCTATTCCCAAAGCTTTATCACCCAGGCCCCAGCTGGCTTAGATTATTGCTACGTAAGCCTTGTTTGAATTTCAAAAGCAGGAATACAGTGAGACAGAAAAATATGAACAGAGATCCTACATTCTTGAATCACTCCCCAAATGCCTGCCGGAGCTGGAGCTCCATCAGGCAGAAGCCAGGAGCCCTGAGCTCTGTCCGGTTCTTACACGTGTGACAGGAACCCAGGTGCTTGAGCCATCACCCATGCATCTCTGGTAACTGGACGAGGCAGAGCCGGAACTTAGAGTCAGGCATTCTGTTAGGGGGCGTGGACGTCCCCCAGAGTGTCCTCAGTGCTGCTGTAAAGGCCTTGCCACCTGCGAGCCATTCTTCAACAGGCACCAAGAATGATTTTTTGAAAATGTTGAGTTGTGTCACTCCCTTACCCAAATCTGCAGTCCCATTCTACCCAGCATAATATGCACACTCATCGCAGCCTGCAGGGCTCATGCTGCTCTGGTCTCTGCACCTCTTTAGCTCCCGCCCTGTCACTCTCTGCCTTCTGGCCTCTGGCTTAGTTCTGCTCCAAGGCCTTCTCATTTGCTCTTCCCTTACTTGGCACTTTCCCGTTAGAAAGCATACAATGCCTGTGTCCTTGCTCGGCTTCTCAGCGTATGTATTGTCCCCTCCCAAAGGGCTCCCTGACCACTTTTCTCTTTACCTAAAGCATCTGTGTGTATGTGTCAAGGTGTTGACTGCTGAAATTACCTGTTTATCTGCATTTATATTGCCTGTTCTTCCCTCTAGGATGGAAGCTATAAGGGTAGATACTTTGTCATGTTCACCTCTGAGTCCTCAGAACTGCAGAGTAACTAGTCTGTTAAAAAACAAAAAATGCTAATGAATGGTTAAAAAGCATGTTGCTTTGCTCTGCTCTTACTCCTTCTCATCTCACTTAAGATTCTGAGTACGGGGCCCGGCGCAGTAGCCTAGTGCCTAAAGTCCTTGCCTTGCGTGCTCCAGGATCCCATATGGATCCTATATTGATTTTCTCCTGACTTGTCTTCTCTCTTGTTTCGATTTCTAGCTGCTCTTACAGTCACCTCCCAACTCTGTGTCCTCCTGCAGTGTTATGCTGCCACATGACTTTCGTCCCGTCACCTGAGGACCCAGTGCAGTGGGTCCCACATCCCAGTGCACCTCCAGATCCTGTTGTTAGGACCCCAGAAATGTTTGCGTGGCTTCCTGGTTCCCCAGTTCCTTTCCAACAAGAAGTCCAGCACGCTTCGTGTTCAGGCCGTGTGGTGGTCTCTGCCCGGCTGCGGGGTCTTCACAGCCATGCTGTGTGCTGCCGCTGCTGCTTGTCTCAGCGCGGCAGAGTGGTTAATGAGTGCCCTCGGACGGGCTGTATTGGATGTGTGACCGAAGCCTGGAGGCGTTGTCTTCTGGGACCACCATGTTCTAATTTGATTCTAAAACCTCTTTGTCATTTGGTCCAAGCTCCTGTTTCTTGTGTGCCCTCAAGTGCTTCCCTTGGTATGCCTTTTGTAAACTTCTTCGGATAAACAGAGCACATTCCCAAACTTAGGCCAGTCCGCTGACGTAATTTGCAAAAGGGGCTGTTGACTGTGACAGCTCCGAGCCGGGCTTAGCTCCTCCCACGCACTGTGTCATCTCCTGCCCCCCAGAAGCCTCAGTTGCCCCCTCCGGGACTCCAGAGCCCTGAAAGTGAAAGTCAGTCTGTTGAGGGAGAGGGCTTCACTTAAGTTGCACTTTAGTCAAATGTTGCCTTCATCCAAAGCTTTCCCAGGACGGCAGCTCGGGACGGCACCACTGGGAGGGACCCACAGGTGGGCCTTTGGGTGCTGTTTTCATTTCTCGTTCTATTTGGATTTCCTGGAGCTTGGCACGGTCGGGTCTGACCACTGTGCTCAAATGGGGCTTCTCCTCCCCCCAGCCCTCCATGGCTGTCTGCGGTTCAGAGAGCTCAGCCTCACAACAACTTGCACTTCTTTAGTAAGTCACTGCAATCAAGGCAACATCTCATCGCAGGCCTCTGGACCGCTCAGAGTGGAGGGCAAAGGCAGGGGTGTCGAGTGCCCGGGAAGATCGGTGTTGTATTTTACACTGATGATCTCAGTGAGTCCTGTGGGACTCGTGGGTCACGCCCTCCTCCTGTTAAAGAGTAGGACTAAGGTCAGAACAGCTCCCGAGCCGCACACCAGTGAGCAGGGGCCACTGGGATGCGCTCTCATTGCCGATCTAGTCATGTAACTTGCAAAATGGTGTTCTTGAACTCTGGACTCGCTGGATTTGGCTTGTTGGCAAACCACAAGTGGCTCTGAAAATGCTTTTTCTCATCTCCTTACACTCACCAGTGAAACAGTTTTTAATGTTAGCACTGTTCTGTCCTCTCCACCCTGCCTTAGGGCCTACTCCTTCCACGTTAGTGCAGATGGCCAGATGCAGCCCGTGCCCTTCCCCCCCGACGCCCTCATCGGCCCCGGGATCCCCCGCCACGCTCGCCAGATCAACACCCTGAACCACGGGGAGGTGGTGTGCGCCGTGACCATCAGCAACCCCACGCGACACGTGTACACTGGCGGCAAGGGCTGTGTCAAGGTGTGGGACATCAGCCACCCGGGCAACAAGAGTCCCGTGTCGCAGCTCGACTGCCTGGTGAGTGAGCATGGGTGTTAGGGCTTCAGCCCTTCCTTCCGAACACGGGGAGAGACGTGCAGAGAGCTGCATGTCTGAACGAGCCACGCAGTGTCGGTCTCTGTGGGCGCTGGGGTGAATGTCTTGGTTCCTTGAGACAGGGTGATCTGGTTCATGTCTAACATGTGCACCAGGAATTTGCACCAACTCTGACCCTGTGGGAAAAGGCACACCACTTTTTTTTATTATTATTATCATCTGATAAAGATGTTTAAGGAAACTGAGAGCCTTTGGGAGCAGCACAGTGGCATAGTGAGCTAATCCTCTGCCTGCAGCACCAGCATCTCATAGGGGTGCTAGTTCATATCCTGGCTCTTGCACTTCCCATCCAGCCCTCTGCCTATGGCCTGGGAAAGCAGCCAAGAACGGCTAGAGTCTTTGGGCTTCTGCACCCATTTGGGAGACCCACCAGAAGCTCCTGGCTCCTGGCATCTGCTTGGGGATATAATCTTTCAAACAAAAGTAAATAAAACTTACCAGAAATATAAAAACGGTGAGCACCCATCACCCTGCAGCTTCGGGGAGAGCATTCTTCGGCATCACTAGGTTCCTGTGACATGGCAAACACAAGCACTACCTCGGCCACTTCATTGTTCTGCCTTGATTGAGGAAACTTGAGCTTCATATCTCCCTTCATACCAGCAGAATTCTTGACTACAGCACGAGGCTCAGGTCAGACTAACATAATCAGATGTGCCAGTTCCCGTGAGCTGCAAGGAAGTTTTTCCTGGACTTGACATTCCTTGAACTTTTGTCTCTAGTTGATGCCCTGTAGTTCTGTGATACAGTGAAGGGCCAGGCAAAAGGACAAGGTTGGCAGGTGTCTGACCCCTACCATGTTCGTGGCAGAGGGACGGGGCCTCACAGCAGCAGAGTTGGCAAGATACAGCAGGGCCCTAGGGCTGTGGGCGTCCCGTGGTGGTGCTGGGCGTGTCAGAGGGTACGCCTGACACGATCATTTGGCCAATTTGGTTGTCATTACAGTGGGTCTGGATTGTTACATTTCGGTGCTTATTAAGATTAAATATCTCAGCACTAAATTTTGTAGATCAAGTTTAAGTGCTTCCCTAATTTCGTGTAATTTTCCAGCATTAATCAACTTTATCATTGTCATAAGTATAAATGGCTCATTAAACCAGGAGGGAACACAATACTTTTATGGGTTTCTGCTCTCATGTTAATGCTGTTTTTCTTTCCTCATGAGTAATCTCTTGATGGTTTTTTTTTTTTCCTCTGCAGAACAGGGATAACTATATCCGTTCCTGCAGATTGCTCCCTGATGGGCGCACCCTCATAGTGGGAGGGGAGGCCAGCACTTTGTCCATTTGGGACCTGGCGGCTCCCACCCCGCGCATCAAGGCCGAGCTCACGTCCTCGGCCCCTGCCTGCTATGCACTGGCCATCAGCCCCGATTCCAAGGTCTGCTTCTCCTGCTGCAGCGACGGTAACATCGCCGTGTGGGACCTGCACAACCAGACGCTCGTGAGGTGAGCCACTGGGATCCCCTGCCGCGTTCGGAGGAAAGAGCTGACCTCGCCACCACAGGCTGCAGGGTTCTGTGTATACATGGCAGGTTTTCGTGTTGTTGACTTTTTTGACATCACATGCCGAGTATCAACAATTCAGGTTTTAAAAAAGGATGAGGTCAGTTTGACTTAATGACTCTACATAACTTTCTCATGACCTCACGAGCTCATTAGATGACTGTAATTTGCCATCTGTGCTCGCTAATAAACCATCATTGCCGATAGATCGTCATTAGGAAGAAAGACTGCGCATGGCCCTGTCTCGTGTCCCATCTGTATGTGACATGTTCACTGTGCTCAGCACCGGTCACGGACCAAGCACTGCAGCGAGTGCTCCCAGCCTCAGGTGGGCCAGCGTGCCTGTATTCGCAGCATTAATCATGAATGGGTAGAACCACAACGTCTGCTTGGAGAGGAAGTAGTGCAGGACTAGTGTTGCTAGGAACAAGCCTGCAGTGAGTCTCCAGATGTGAGCACCTGCAGTTCCACAGCAAGGGGGGAGAGGAGCTGCCGGGGTGGGAAGTTGATGTCAGGTCTGGATACAAGTCCGCTGAGTAGGTCAAGAGCCCTGTGCTGGCTCTCCGTAAGCGGTGTTATAGCGCTGAGCTCTGTATTTCTGGAAACACACTAATTTTCCCTGTTGTTACTTTTGGGTTCAACTCCTAAGAGGAGCTGCTTCTAGCCCCTTGTCCCCTCTCTGTTAGCTGGGAGTGACTCCCGGGGCAGTGGGTTCCAGAGTAGCCCTCGGTGGGCTTTCCCGCAGAGCTTGGGCCTGCTGGCCTGCAGCCCATTGCTGCCCACAGGCAGGGTCTAGTCGGGCTCTGTCTCCTACAGAGGGCTTCTTAGAGCCTCTTCCCGTCTCCCTTACCTGCACATCACGTGAAAGAAAAGCTCAGAGTATATCCTTGACTGGTTCATATACTCGTAGGAGTGTGTGTCTTTTTCTATCAGTTGGAGATGTTTTTTCCATCAGTAATATCAATCTTGTCTTAGTATACATTAGGTATTTTCCCAGAATAAATGCAAAATATGGGGAATTCAGTATCTTAAACTTTAATCATTTTGTGTAGTTACTCTTTGCCTGCCATGGGGAATTGGTTCCAGAACCCCCCACAGTTCTATCTACAGATAGTCTCAGATCTCATATAAAATGGCTTTGTGTTGACATGTAACCTGCACATCTGTTCGTTCTGCTTAAACCATAGGTAGGCTGCTAGGTAAATAGTTGCCATACCGTACTGTTTGGAGAAGAGTGACAAAGGAAAAAACTTTATACGTATTCATTACAGACACAGTCTGGCTTTTCTGAACATTATTTTATCCAGAGTTGCTTGGATATATAGATGTGGATACAGAAGGCCAGTCATATGCTTTATTACGTTCAATAATTAGATATTAATTAGCAAAGTAGAACATTGGAAAATAAACCAAGTGGGAATCCAGAAATAGGACCTCCATTGAAATTGATTGCCACGGAATTCTAAAGGGAAATTAAACTCAAAGCCGACTTTCCAATGCCATTCCCTACATTTGGACATTTCCAGGCAATTCCAGGGCCACACGGACGGAGCGAGCTGCATTGACATCTCCAACGATGGCACCAAGCTCTGGACGGGCGGCCTGGACAACACGGTCAGGTCCTGGGACCTGCGCGAGGGCAGGCAGCTGCAGCAACATGACTTCACCTCACAGGTGGGGACCTGCACGCCTGGGGCCTTTCACCAGACTTCCTAGGAGAGGCACTTTCACTTACCTCTTTGAATTGCTTTGAAATCTCCCATTTGACTTTGCTTTCTTCCTATGCAATTCAAATGACCCTAATTTCCTTCACAATTACCCCCCAGCAGTTAGAGGAAGCGTGTGCCCTGGGGCCCCATCACCACGCCTTGTTTTCATTGCAGATCTTTTCTCTGGGCTACTGCCCGACTGGAGAGTGGCTCGCAGTGGGGATGGAGAACAGTAACGTGGAAGTCTTGCATGTCACCAAGCCCGACAAATACCAGCTACACCTGCACGAGAGCTGTGTACTGTCGCTCAAGTTTGCCCACTGTGGTAAGCAAGCCTTTTTTTTTTTTGTCCTATTTTCAGTCACTTTCTGTGTTTTCTACCTTCCTGTTAACTCTTCCCAAGCTCTGGCATTTCGTTGGGTTGATGAACATGTCCCTCTTTAGATTTTGATTGCCTCTTTAAATAAGCACGCTGCTGTCACGCCGTATAATTGGCTGGTGTTAATCTACTGAATCCTTGTTTGTATGCATGGATAGATAAGTGACTCCTTACATTTCAGGAGGACGGGCTTGATACTTGAAATGAAAAAAAAAAAAAAAACTCTCCTGTTTGTAAACAGTGGCATGATTTTCCTGTAAACCATTGACTGCTCTTAAAGCTGATCTTGGGTTTTCAAAACCTTCTTCCATAGGCAAATGGTTTGTAAGCACTGGGAAAGACAACCTTCTGAACGCCTGGAGAACACCTTACGGGGCCAGTATATTCCAGGTAATACTTGTTCAGCTCGCATTTCTGTTCTCAGGGCTTGGAGGCTGTTCAGCCAGACTGCCACTGTACCCCCTCTCTGATTACTGATCCACGTGATCCTACAAGCAGGCAGAGCTGGGGTTCATCCCAGGGTGGGTCGGAGGGTGGGCAGGTGTCATGGTGAGAAAGCCCTAGAACTGGAGATGAGCTCCAGTGTTCTTCAGACCCGAGCCCAGCCTGTGTCTGGTGCGCCAGCTCTTCACACGGCGGTCCCTTTTTTACAGATTCTAGAACTACTGTGGAGTGGGTGTGTGTCTGTTGGGGGAAGGGTGTCTTTGCAATTTTCTAATTTTGAAACATGACAATTTTTGCTTAAGTGGTCTTCACTCGTATTACTTAGTCTTTCATACCTTTTTTCAGAGTTACAGGAAAGTTTAATAAACCCTGATTATTTCTGGAAACTTTTATTGTTTCGGTCGATTCAGAATCCTTGCTATTTGTGAAGTGATTTGCAGAGAACTCAAACATAGACATGGCGCACACATAGACACAACGTGTCTCTTCTCACTAGAGCGTAAGAATTCCAGAGGCAAGTTAGAGACTTCTCTTTTTTAACTTACTATAATTAAATATTTTATATTTAGGGTGGGGTTTTTTTGTTGTGTTCTTTGCTTTTTTTTTTTTTAAATGAATCATATATAGATTTGCACTTTCCTTGACCTAAGGGTATGATGACCTCATCATGGAGTAAATTCATGGAGTTGAATCCAAAGAATAACTATTGAGTGAGAACATGTCAGACCATCTGCAGGACAACACGGCACGATGCTGCCTCGTGGTGTTTTGCAGTTTAATAGACAGTTTTGCATTGTGGATCGAAACCTTTCTATGATCGCTTTCCCGCTTCCCCCACCCCAGCACGGTTTTAAACAAATGAAATGGCAAACGCATTTTTCCTGCCGAGTGTAATTGTTATGTCTTGTGTGTGTATACTGGCTGTTAGTTGTGATCAAAGAAATAAGAGAAACACTTGGGTGGATGAGCAGCGGCATGTCGTACATTATTTTTTAAGTGTTCAAAGGATCAAAAGTAAGGGTTAAAACCCTATGATTTTGTTTTCTCTACTCAATGAATGCAGTTAAGAGTTAACATTGAACTCTTCCTGTTATAGTTGAACATGCTATGTGCAATTCTAAAGTATGACACATTTTTCTATTACAGATTTGTGTTAAATGTTTACTCTGGGAGCATTAGGCTTTTTATTATGAATGGTTTTACATTCCTGTCTTGGAAAATACAATATTTTTGGTGTCTTGTCCTTCTGAAGTGGCAGACATGTGACGTGTTTGCCTGTTGGCCTTGGTCAGGCGATTGAGCCTTAGCCGGAGTCAGTGACAGCTGCCTTGAGCAGCTTCTCTAAGCCCAGCCATTGGAGTTTGTCCAGGGGCATTCCAGTTAAGAACCTGGATTGTGATTTATGCAGAAAAACTAGGTTTGAAATAGAGCCTTGCACCATGAGCAGCAATGCTCACACTCCTGAGCAAGGACCTCCAGATAAACCTGGTGAGGGGGCCCTGTGGCGTGGCCTAACGGCTAAAGTCCTCGCCTTGAAAGCCCCGGGATCCCATATGGGCACCGGTTCTAATCCCGGCAGCTCCACTTCCCATCCAGCTCCCTGCTTGTGGCCTGGGAAAGCAGTTGAGGACGGCCCAAAGCTTTGGGACCCTGCACCCGCGTGGGAGACCCGGAAGAGGTTCCTGGTCCTGGCATCGGATTGGCGCGTACCAGCCCGTTGCGGCTCACTTGGGGAGTGAATCATCGGATGGAAGATCTTCCTCTCTGTCTCTCCTCCTCTCTGTATATCCAGCTTTCCAATAATAATAAAAAAAATCTTTAAAAAAAAAAATAAACCTGGTGAGGGGCCCCAGGACCGGATGCGCTCACACACTGCCACGCTTAGGAAGTTCCGCCCAAGCAGCTGCGATGCCCAGTGGGACTCCCTTTGGCCAGTGGATCACATTAGCTTTTTCCTTTCCTCCCACTCCCCCCATCCTGCCTCCCAGTCCTCACGGGTTTTGCGTTCCATATTTAACCATTTTGATCCTGTGTTTCTTTCATAGTCCAAAGAATCCTCATCGGTGCTTAGCTGCGACATCTCTGTGGATGACAAATACATTGTCACTGGCTCTGGGGACAAGAAGGCCACTGTTTATGAAGTTATTTATTAAGGACAGACCTTCATGCAGACTGGACTCCTCCTCCTTGTAGCACTTTGCGCTCTCATCCTTTTATGTTCACCCTGCCCCCACCTCTAAAACCAAGGATTTCAGCTACTCATTGCAGTTGTGGAGTTTAATGCCCTTCCTAACCCCACTTCCTCCTTGCTATTGAATTGTGAATATTCCTTAAGAACCTGTGATACCAAATCCGCAGCCGTCTACTAGGAAGAACATGGGATAGCATACTGAGCAGTGGCCGGGATCTTTAATGATGTATTATATCTGTAATATATTTATTTTGTTTAAAGAAGGCTTTCTAACAATGACTGACTAAATAAAGCTATCTGCTCCCGCGTTGATCCTGAAGGTGCGTCGTATTTGATACCCCGCTCCCTCCTTTTTTTTTGACAAAGGAGGGGAAAGAGAAGTTGAAGAGAATTGATTCAAATGTCACTAAATGTAGACTAATGACTGTATAGAGACGTGAGATGTATAATTACACATGGAAGCAATATGTTGCTGTGTTACTAGGTTTTTTTGTTTTGGTTTTCTGCTTACTTTCAAGAACTTTGGAATTTTGGCTGAACAATTAAAACATGAGAGGCCAAGTCATATTCATTTGAGTCCATTCAGACAATTGAAACCAGTCTCTCAAGCTTTAGATTATATTGGATGAAAGTAATTGGACTTTTTCCTCTTTTCCTTTTTTGACTTACAAGCGTCTTTGTAATAACATTTTTAATTCCCTTTTTTTTATTGTATGTATTATAGACAGATGAACAAATTAAATTGGGCCTCAAAGAGAGAACTTAATCCCTTCTGGATATTTTTGCCATGTTTCTTTGCAAAGGGAGATGTACGTCTCCGAGGAGTTTTGTTGTTCTGAGAAATTACCAGCTACTTTGTGGCATGCTCTCGTGGAGCAGCACGGATACAGGAGGACCCCTGCCGCTGTGTGCACATCGGGCTTGCACACAACAAGGATAGCCGAGGAGGGTTCGCAGCCCTCCCCCTGCCAGCACAGAGAATGGACCCTCTCCTGGGAGGAGGGCTTGCTTCCTTTCCCTCCGGTTCTTTCCATGTCTTAGTTGGATGTTCCTTGAAATGGACACAGGCTGTGCCATTGTGCCAGAAACATTGTGTTATCTTTTATGTTGTTGTTGTTGCTGTTAAACTATAATATGTGACTCCTTTTTTTATTATTATTATTTTGTGTTTGAATGCTTTACAAATCTTTTTAAGTCTGTGGATCTGCTGATGTACAGTGCCTTTGCTGCTATGGATCAAAAATCAAAAGAACCGTGTAGATAAACTTTATTGTGTAAGTAGAAAATGACTTAATTTCATACTAGAAATGATTGGATGCTGCAAGTTGAAATGGACTGTCCATTGACGTTCCTAATGTGGTAGCAGAAGAAAACTGGTGTCTTAAGTGCTTAGTGTTTGATGTCATTAACGGTTTCGTACAACTCCACAGTGTAGAAAGATTTTGATACTAAACTGTGCATTGTACATAGTTCTAATGCATTGTATTGACTGCCAGTACTTCTAATGGTAGATTGTTTGTGCATTCAGACTTTTAAGCATTAAACATAAATAACTTCTAATATGCTTATTTTCCTAATTCTTTGTTTTGCTGCCTTCAGTTTACATTCTGGTTATGCCACTTCTGTATTATTAAAAATTAATAGTTACACTCAAGGTAGACTGGTGTTGAAGTAATGTGGATTTTCTTACTGTTGTTGATCTTTAGTTTTCCTTTTTACTTGAGCCAGAAAGGATGGATGTTAACCACAGGTTGTTGCCAAGCAGGCATTGGGAGCCTCCTTGATTTGTAATACCAAAAAGTTGTTAGTTACATCATTCCTGGTCTTGTTCCTTTGGAGAGTAGTACCCACTAGCCATTGGTGGGTATGTCAATGTAAACTTTATTAAAATTAAATGAAATTATACATATGCTTTACCCAGAAGCACTAACTGTATTTCAGATATGAATAATCTGGAGTCGTTAAATACACCAGACTTCTTGTGCTGCTCCTTACGCAGATTGAGCATAAGGAAGGATTTCTAAAGAATTATAAATCCAACAACTCAGAACTCTGGCATTTTTTTTGACCTACTAGATAGAAGACAGGAGATCAGATGGCCCACAGTGGTCTGGAACGACTGACTCTAAAACCTACTGAGTCGGTGGTGGAGGGGGACACTGAACAAATAGAGTTCTGCAACATGCTTGTCTTATGTTGGAAGCAGCACTGCCAGAGTGAAGACCCTGACTGCTGCTACACCAGGGGATACCGTGCGAGTCAAAGCCAAGTAACAGTCGTAGACAGCTTGGATGTAAGTGGTCGTCTTCCAAGATGGTGACCAGGAACAGGGTGGAGATTGTGTAGAACCACACGAGACCAGTGGTCAGCAGTCTGCTGTGTACAAATCACTGGGCTGGCCTCCAGTAGACTTAGCAGCCACCTGAACATAATGACCCTGGGTTTCTCACACCCTGTCCAAACATTTAGGAAGGGAAAAAACACATCTCATGAGTGTACTAATACAATTAGAATGTTCGTACACAGCAGAGTCCATGAGGTCTGAGGGAAGTTATTGGCCAAGGAAAGCGAAGTGCGAGCTAGCCTCATGGACTGACGTGATGGACCAGATGTTGTCCTCATCATACCAAATTCTGAGAAGCCGTTGGGGGTGTGTTTGTCAACACCTGAAGATCTTGGTTGCTTACTTTCCATTTGACTTGCCAGTTGGGAAGATCTTGCTGGTTTTAATAGGGGTGTCCTAATCTGTAAAATAGTTAAAAAAAAAAAAAAAAACAACTTTGGCACGAAAAGTATGATGTGCACAAGGCATTCATACTTCTAGAAGGAAAAATTGCCGCTTTAAGGAGTCGGAATCCTCATTTGGATTTGTATGATGGGTCAAGTCACTGATGAATTCCAGTTCCATCTTCAGAAACTTAAAACATTGGCTAACTGAAGTAAAAGCATGGAGATGGGGCCATCACTGTAGTGCAGAAGTGTTAAACTGCTACTCACGACACCAGCGTCCCAGGTCAGCATTGGTTTGAGACCTAAGTTCCCTACTTCCAATCTGATTTCCTGCCCATGGACTTGAGAAGTCAGTAACTGAAGGCTCAAGTACTTGGTCCTCTGCTACACAAGTGGAATTGTTGGCTCCCAGCATGAGCCTGGCCCAGGCTTGGTGATTGTGGCTGTATGGGGAATAAACTGGCAGATGGAGGATCCCCGTGTATTCCTCACTCACTGGTGATTTCAAAAATTGAGATGAAAGTGTAACTAGACTTAACTTTTTCAAGTAAATGGGATCTTCTTGCTTTGCTAAAGTTTTACTAGGTCTTTAATAGAAATTGCAGGCCTGATGATGTACATGAAAGTCTTGATGTAATTATAGTTGTTGGAGTAGCTGCTCAAATTTGGTTCTTATGTTTGCCGTAGTGTTTTGCTCCCAAGTAAGTTTGGACTTGTAGAGTCTGAAAAAACAACAGATTCCTGAATCACCCTCAACTCAGGAAAACTTGGAGAAGATTGTCCTCAACAGAGCTCTCAGCACAGAAGAAGGACGCCCAAACTGAGGAAGCCAGCAAACTCTTCGCAAGATTTGCAGATCAAATGCAAAGTGGCATACTCCCAAGGCCTTCAAATGTTTATTAACATCCCTCACTCCTGGCCACTGCGTAGCAGATTTGAACTTGTAGTCCATGAACTGCAGAAGATCTAGTTGCAAGTGATTGGAACTATGTAGCCATGGTATAAGCAATCTATTTCAAATTATGTCATACAGCCACAGTATTCTGGAGTATAGCACTCAGGAGCCAGGGAAACTTAAGTCCATCAGAAGGATGCATTCTAGACTGAGGGGCAGTGTACGGCCAGCCCGGCCCTGGTGAAGTACCAAGCAGTTGGTCATATCCTCTGCTCTTAACTGAGCTGCCTCCTGGAAGCCTCCATCTGGAATTTTTGGACTTGCACTGTTCTAGAGTCTTAAATGTCCAACTGAAGGTGTTTGTAGGCAATACTTTTAAGATATCGCAAAAGTATAAAGATAGTAGTAAGGAAAAAAAAAGCTGCTTCATTGCCAGTATTCAGTGGCATTAATGTAGATGGCTTCCAAAAATGAAGTGGATTCTCTTAACGTCAGCAGTGGAATAATGGCTTGCAGCCATCTAGCTAATTGCTTGTATTTGCCTTTCAGTTCAAACTTAAAACGAATCAGAGAAGGGGCTAGTTTATGATGACCTAAGCACATGAGAATCTTGCATGTATTAAACATATTTTAACAGCAATAATGTAAGTATAAAATGTTAATACATTTTAGTCTTGTTTTGGTTTTTGATACCAAGGGACACAACAGTGGCATAAGAATTAGCAATAAACCTGGACTCTCCCCGCTGGCAAAGGAAATTCTCAGCTGAGCCCTTAAGTATTTCGCCTGAAGAGAAGGAGAATTCCCTCCAGGCTGGGAAACAGCACAAGGATTTTCGCTTTCACTGTCGATGCTAACCTGCACTGGATGGAGGTCACAATCCTGAATTTACACCGAGAAGGAGAAAAGGAAATTCTTCTCCGTATTTCCCAGGGCAACCACCCCAGGAGCCCCTCACCTGGAGGCCAGAATTCCACCCCTAGCATGGCTGATTAAAGGAACAGGAGTGGAAAGGGCAGCTTGGGGATGCTGTCACCTCATTGTTCTTTGGACATAAGGTTTCAGCGTTACAGAACCTTGGGAAAATGCCTCGCGTAAATCACAGAATCGCTGTGCCTGTGTGCCGGCTGTGGACTGAATGCAGTGCCAACAGCGCAGAACCTGCCCCTGTGTGAGCAGTTGTCCACTGTGTGTGCCCAGGGGCTCAAAAATCAAAAGCCTTTTTGTGGGAGCCTTTTGTCTCGTGGGCTGATGAGGATATTTGGAACCAGCGGTTTTCATGTCTTTAGGGAAGCAAACTTACACAGCTCCGCTGCTGTATCTAGTTCCCGTCAAACACACCTACCAGCTTGCAGTGTAAATAGATACTTGTGGGGAATATTTGGGTTTTCAGAATCTAAGTAGCAGATTTTTTAGGATCTCTAGGCGAGATTTAAACCAGTACCAACATAGTCTGCAATGGCCCAGCGTTTTTCTCTAAGAAGCAGCTGGCCATTTCCCATTCTCCACTAGGTAATCCCACTGCCTGTTAAGAGAACATTTCTTACATCGTGTGGTAGGAAGTTTGAGGTGGAGGCTGGGAGTTGCAGGAGAATGAGCAAGTGTTGGGGTGACATCCTGCACCAACTACAGAGGAACACCATACCCAGGAACCTGCAAGTCCTTCCCAGGTAAAGGAAAAGGTTGAGGATGGACCGGGGGTTGTAGAGGATGCACAAAGTGCTGCCAATGAGGTCTGAATGTTTCTGAAACCCTCTCTAAGGGACGGCGTGCATAGCCAGTCTGTCAGGGATGGACTCCAAGTTTGGAAGTAGCCTTCCTTTCTTATGATTTGTTTATTTTTATTGGAAAGATCTTTCATCTGCTGGCTCACTCCCCACATGGCTGCAGCAGCTGGAACTGAGCCAATCAGGAACTTTTTCCCGGTTCCCCACGCAGTAACGGTGCCCAAATGGGATGCTGGCGCTTGCAAGCAGAGCATTAGCAGTTGAGCCATGGTGCTGGCCTTGGAAGTTGCCTTTCTTTCACATTTGGGCACTTAGCTGGAGGAGATGGGCCGGGGCTCTGCAGGTTCCTGCTTCTCATGGTGCATGAGCTCGGAGGAAACCGCTATTCCAACTTCCCTGGGTGCCTTGAGCCTCTGGCAGGGTACGTTTCCACCACGTGGCATGTTGTGTTCACTTGTTGGCATGACTGTTTTCTTGAGTTATGCTTCTTTTTGTGCAAATCACAGAGCAGCATTGGGTGTCTGCTTTCTACGTCACTTGCCACCCCATTTTATAAAACTAAACTGAAAAACCTGCCATAGGGCAGACTAGGGTGAGACAAGTTGGCGTTGCCCAAGCTTACGTGGGCTTAACTTTTTAATTCTTAAAACGTGGTCCTGTTTTTCATCTGTAGGACTGTACTGTGTGGTGATTTCCCTCCACCACCTGGCATTGTGAGAAGCGAAGAATTCTGTTTAATTTTCCAGATAACTGAAATGTATTCCTAGAGGAACTGAACTTTTCAGTGGAAAAACTTCTAAATGTGTTGACCCCTCCTTTAGCTTGAATTCCCTTCAAAAGATGCTGCATATTCTGGCGGTGACGGAGAGTTAAAACAGCTATGGCTTGGCTGTACTAGCTGTGACAGCTGTCACTTCATTAGTGTTTTTGTGATTAACATGCAGAAGAGATGAGCTGCATTCCTTGTTAAACAACTACCAACTACAGTGCTAAATGCGTTACTCACGGGAGCTGCTTTTGGTCGTCACAGCACCGTGAAGAAAAAGGCCTGGGTCCTCCGGCATTGGTTAGTGTTTAGTGTATTTAAATGTACTGGTCAGTGTAGGGTTTTCAAAAGGTAATGTGGTACCTGCAGCACCCCATGGTCCAATCCATTAATATTCCTGGATTACGACTTCTGAGTGTTCACAATTACTGGTAAATAATGTATAGAAAAAGCCACAGCTGAGTTAGGTCAGGTTTACTCCCCAAGTATGTCTTGACAAAAAAACAAACAGCAAACATGATTTTCTCTGAATTTCTGTTTCGGTGCTTTGGGACTTGTGAACCTGTCTGCTTGTTCTTCCCGTCTTGTCTTTCAGATGGGCTGCAGGGAAAGCACCCCAAGGTTGTTTAGCGCGACTCCAGAGTCCGTGCCCTTAGAGTGTGGCCTCTGCATGCTTGTGAGAAACACGGCTGCCTGCAAGCTTGCTTTGGTCCACTGCTTGCTACCTGCTGTTGCCAGGCAGTCTCTAAGGTGCTTCTAGAAATGACTTGTTTTTACTATGTCGGAGCTAAACTCCATTCTTCTTCTTTAAGCTCTCACAAGTGGGCCGGGCTATAGCTGCGATGCAGGGTGTCTTCCTTCAGGCCGAGAAGGTTGCTTGTTGGTTTGATGCAGCTGTGTGACCAAGAATTTATAAGCAACAACTTTATTAAAAGCTATGTAACTAAGTAATGAAAAAATAGCAGGAAAAAGCTGTACCTAAATTTCAGATTTTCTAGTTAAAAATATTCTAGCCTATGTTTTTTTTCCTATTTTTTTTCTCTTCAAAATTCACAATGTGGTTAGCTTTTAAAAAAAACTTGTATTAAAATTTTTTGATAAAATAGCATGCTTTTGTTCTGATCTTGTTTCTTTTTTGTTGTTGTTTGGCAAAAATGCTTGTGACATGAACAATCTTTTCTTGAAAGATGAGTCACGCGGGAAGCTTTTCTTTGATCACTGTTGTGTGTTTTGATTCATGAGCTCATAAAGGCCCAACCACGGTAGTTAAAGTAGATTGTTTACAATCATGTTCAGATGGCGCTGGGATAACAGGAAGCTCAGCACACAAGACAAATTGATGAGCTTCAGGCAAAGGACACAGTCGGCTTGCAGTCCCGAGTGCCACTATGCTGGGCACACACGGCGCTGTGTTCTAGTGCTCCAGTGTGCGAGCCATCTGAGGACGCACTGTGAGGGCTTGTTGTCGCGCACCTGTCTTAAAGAAGGCCTGGTCACTGCACTGCGGAGAAAGGCATTCAGAGAGATTGCTTGGTAGAATTTTAATTAAGATCTCATCACAGGACATGGGCCAGTTACATTACTTTCTGAATTGCTTTCAGGTTATAAACACGGGCTGCCTGAGCCGGTGCAGGATGCATAGCTATTTAGACAAGTGTATAATTGGCTCCCTGGAGAAGCTCGCCCCGCTATGACTGTTTTAAGTGGTCTCATCTTCGAGGCGTGTTGCAGACCTGTGATCTTATTCAATGCAGTGCTTACAAAGTCCTTCCTGCAGTACCCAGCAGCTCGGGAACTTGTCACTGTGGTCCGGATGTGAGGGTTGACCCCTTTGCTCACTTCACCCTCTCTTTGGAGATAATGATGCGGAAATAGCCCACAGTGGGAAAACACGGCACATAATAAAAATGTTTCCTTTCTCCACTGATTGATCCGACTCGTCTCAGACTGTTAGATAACAACATGTACTCTGGTGACTTACTTCTGAAACAATCGTTGGCAAACATACGTGTGAAACTTATCATCTAAGATGTGGCAGGGACCCTCCCCGGCTGGTGACTTTAAATGCATCTATGGCTGAGTGTGTGTGGCTATCACTATTACATTTCAGTGTTAGGCACAGGTGTCCAGCAGAAGTGAGTGGGCGGATGGTGATTTCGTCTTCCGAGATAGAAGGAGGAGCAAATTGGAAATGTGGGGTGCAGAACAGCTGTGACTAATGAAGAAGTCTGGCAGGACGTGAAAATGCCAAGTCAGAAACCAAGAGAGAAGTGCCTAGGCTGAGGAAATTACTATCTGCATTCCCGAGCTGATAGAAGCCACGGGAAGGGCCGCCGCTGTGCTGCAGCGTGCCACGCCTCCACTTGCAGGACCCACATCCCGTGTGGGTACCAGTCTGAGGCCTGGCTGCTCCACTTTCAAGCCAGCTCTCTGATAATTGATCTGGGAAAGCAGCAGAGAAATGGCTCAAGTCCTTGGGTCTGTGCACCCATCTCAGAGACCTAGAAGAAGCTTCTGGCTCCCAGATTTGGGCCATCCCAACTCTGGCTTGTACTGCTGTCTGGGGAGTGAAGCAGCAGATGGGAGTTCTCCCTGTCTCCTCTCTCTCTCTCTCTCTCTCTGTCTCAGCAACTCTGCTTTTTTTTTTTTTTTTTAAGATTGATAAATAAATCTTTAAAAGAAATGCCCAATAAAATAAAATAAAAAAAAAAAACTAGAAGCTACGGGAAGGTTGCCGATGATCTAACGGAGTGTACGTAGGGTAGGAGAGGAGTGGTTCTAATTCTGAGATTTAAGATGACAGGTCAAACGCGGGCTACTGTGAGCAGGCACTAGCACGGTGGTCGCCAATCACCGGCTTCCTTGCATTCTTCCCCGAGTGCAGCCTCCTCCATTTGACCAGGATTAGTCTGGGTAGCCAATAGGATGTGGGCAGAAGCGATGACATAATTAGATGACAAAGAATCCCAGCCACCTGTCATGAAGTGAGCTGCCTGTGGGGAGGCTCTTCCGATGAGCAGCTTGGTCCTTCACCTGGCAGCCGCCTGAGGGCGCTGGCGAGCAGATCCTGCAGCCCCAGCATGAAGTCCGCTGCTTGGCCGATTGAATGAAAACCTGGAACCAAAGCCACCTGTCCAAACTGCCCTGGGTTTCGGACTCCCGGAAGCTGTGAAATAATGTATGTCTGCTCTCTTAAGCCTCTAGGTTTTGAGGGAATTTGTTACACAGCATTAAATAGCCAATACACACTTGACCTGTAACTCAAGTCCTGCAGCTATCTGCCCCCAGGGAAAAGTTCATGAATCAATTCTCCTTGCATCACGTGTTATGAGCTCCCTCTGAATTATTAAATCAGGGTCACTTATATTCATTCCTAACCATCTGTGGTTGTTTTTCTGTTTAGTAGGTCTATAACAGACTCCAATGAATTTATATTTGTGAAATATATCATTTTCTAACATGCAAGGACTACATACACAAAGCGCCATTTCACAAGGATGAAAAGAAAGTTATCAAGTTGGGGCGAGATCACGGCTGGCTTCAGCTGCAGGTGGTCCACTCTGAAAGAGGAGCTGGACTATTTTTCCCTAGAAGAGAGGAAAGTTAAATGCAATCTGGAGGTTTTAAGTCAGGGCTAGAGAGTATTTTTTTTTTTTCTGCCAAGGACCACTTAGACATTTATAACATTATTTGCAGTCCATTCAAAATGATCGATTTAAAGGTCAGCACTGTGGCCTAAGCTGGTGCCAATGTGAGTGACCGTGTCCCAGCTGCTCGACTTTCTGTCCAGCTGTATACTAATTAATGTAAATTAATATACGTGGGAAAAGCAGTGGAGGGCGGGCCAAGTACGTGGCTCCATCCCACTCATGTGGGAGCTCCACATGAAACTCTTCTGGCCATAGCAGCCATCTCGGGAGTGAGCCAGTAAATAGAAGATTCTCTCTCTCTCCTCTCTCTCTCTCTGAAACCCTGACAGTCAAATAAGCAAAGATTTTTTTAAAGATTTATTTCATTTTTATTGGAAAGGAAGATATATCGAGAGAACGAGAGACAGAGGAGAAGATCTTCCATCTGCTGGTTCACTCCCCAAGTGGCAACAGCCAGACCTGAGCCAATCGAAAGCTAGGAGCCAGGAACTTCTTCTGGGTCTCCCGCACGGGTGCAGGGTCCTAAGGCTTTGGGTCGTCCTCGACTGCTTTCCCAGGTCATAGGCAGGGAGCTAGAAGGGAAATGGAGCAGCCAGAAGAACCAACACCTGTAAGGCAAGGACTTTAGCCACTAGGCTACTGCCTTGGGCTCACAAATAAACTAATCTTTAAAAACTATATCAAGATAAAAATTAGCTTGCTATAAATCTATTGAATTTCAAATTCTACCTTTGATTCCTGCATGGGTGAGAATAGTTGTATTGTAGGCCTTATATGGCCCACAGTCTCAGCGTTAACCATCCTGAAACGGTAAAGAAAATGTTAAATATTGATTATATTCCAGTTATATCTCAATAGTTCAATGAAAAATTACAAATTAGTATAATTACTTTGGAGAATTTTCAGAAGAAAGTTACAGTGAAATCCTATCTTTTTTTTTTAATAAAGTGGGTGTGATTGGAAACCATTACACTTAGTTTCAAAAGGACAAATATATATTTTTTTCAGATTGGTGGCAGCTAACATAGAGTACAAAAAAGGCATAGAAATGAGATGGTCCTTTGGGGATAGGATTGTTGTTTTATGTTGATGCTCCTGTGGAAATGTGGTCTTGTGGTCTCCCTGTGTCTTACTAGTTGAACATTATGATTAGGGGTAAATTCAGCCTGTCAATTGAGAGTGGATTAAAATGTTTGCAACAACTGATGAAGAGAGAAAAGGAAGAAGAGCAGGCAAGCAGAGGAAGTGTGGCTAATCCATAAAATCCATTCTGTTTATATGATTAAAAAAATCAGTTACAGTACTCCTTCTCAAGAAAGGAACGGAGATTACAATTCTCTAACTTTCCATTCATTCGCACAAGCGAGAGCACAACAGTTATAGAAAAACTTGCATTCGGTAGTTGTAATACATATCACACGCAAAAATCTTAAAAAGATTTTTGTATGGTTAATAAGCTTTTACAAATCCATAGAAAAATTTACCAATAAAAAAATTAGGAAAATTATGCAAATGGACTATTGAGCAAGTTTGAGAAGTTCTCATAAAATCTATAATTATAATTTATAACCTAATAAGCAATTTAAAGAAAACACTCTTCATGTATCAGACTAGAAAAAGAAGTTAGCGTTAGGAAAAAGTAGATAATAAACTTCCCAGTATGCCACAGAATTGCAATTGGAGGATTTTTTTTTTTCTGAAACAATTTTGGATACATGTTTTGAATCATCTCAGGGTGCCTATGTTTTTACTCAATAATACAAGTTTTATGATTTTAATGTAAGTCACTAAGAATAAGTCCAAGTTTCTGTTGCTAGGATTTTCATTGAGAATTTGTGACTGTGTGTGTATGTGTTTTAATATAGTTATAAATTTCAGAAGCTCAGTTAAGGGAAGCAGGTTCGCTGAGTGTGGTTGCAGAAGGAGCTCCCAGTGAGCAGGGGCACAGCTGGGTCTCAGGACAAGTGGCAGTCGGGGGTTTGAAGGTGGCCAGATCTTACCCGATTACTGTTACCTGTTTCTCTCTCAGCCATTCTTTATTGTTAGGACAAACTGTCTTGAATACAGGAGACATCTCCTTGGGCTCAGTGGCTGTTATAACAATGGAGAGTCTGATACATTTCACTTTCTCTCGAGTTCTGGTCCAGAAATGATTCTGCAGGCAGCCTCCGAAGGCTCACTCAGCCATGAGTCATCCGTTGTGGTGGCCGAGGGTGGCCTGTACTGCCCCAGGTGTTGCCTTCTGAGAACTTGGCTCGTGGTCCAGATGGCAAGGGTGTAAGGAAACCCAGGACGTTCTGAGGGGTATGAAATCTGTCATATTTGGGAGTCCATTTTACACAGAAAGACACAGAAGAGGAGCTGAATGCCTTTGATCAAAGTGGTACAGTCAGTGAGTAGCTGAGCCAGCATCCAATCTCTGGCTTCAAACGTGATGATTCCTTATATTATAGATTCTGTCTCACAACTTTCACCTTGACATGTCTGGGGGATATGCTATGTCTTTGATTTAGCTAGAATTTCATTTCTTCTTCTTCTCCTCTTTCTCCTCCTCCTCCTACCTCTTCTTCCTCCTCCTCCTCCTCTTGTTTTACATTTTATAGAGCTTGAGCTTATGTAGTTTTTCTCCAACATACATTTTTATATCATTAATTCTATGTATTTATAAAACCTGTCAAAGTCATCTGCAGTTAAATCTATCCCAAACACTGTAAATCCCTGCCCCGACATGGTGCCGGGACTTAAAAAACCAGAAACACATATTCGTGTTCAATAAGGAGGTCACGACTGTCTGATTCATCTGAGAAGAGTGAGCGTGTCTTCAAAAATGGCTGTGCCATGTGCGATTCTTTGATGGCACAAATGTTGAGTGTGTGCAAGGACTGTGTCACTTCAAACATCCTCCTCCCCAAACTCCACCTCCCAATTTCTTATGGAAACACTGAGAGCGATGCTTCTTGGGAAACCTTGACAGCCCATTTCTTGTGGTCTGAAGCCATCTCTTGATGGGCGTATTATGGAAAAGAGAATCAAGAACTTTGCAAAACGCAAGCTCTAACACATCTGTTTCATCCCTCTGATCTACGAGGCCTGTCACTCTGTTTTAGAAGGAAATTAAATGACTCTAAACTGACTGCTCTGAGATTTTCTGGGCTGTCCCTTTCTTGGTTTTAAATATAGATCTTTCTGATTTTTTTATCAGTTTTTATTAATCTCATGGATCCTTGTCAAGTTTTAAAAACTGTTTTCAAAGACATTCTTACTCTTGCTTCAAAGTTATGTAAGGGGCAAACTGTTGAAGGGAATGACTGCTTGAAAATCTGTAGCTAATTTTAAAAGAGAAAAAACAGAATAACAATGAAGTGTATTCCAGGATATTTAACAAATAAGAAAATTCCAGGAAGATTTGCTAAGTTACCATTGACAGTTTAGAAACTGGCCTTCAACAGTACCAGAAAGAAGTAAGGCTACATAAGGGAGACTACTTATTACAATCAACAAATGTTTATTACAATGCTAGGAAATGCTTAAAGAAATTTAGTTTTAGCCAATTCTTCTCATGGCAAGTTTGCATTGTCCAAGACACACAGATTAGAGGATAAAACACACTTTGGGAGATGAGAAGAGGTTAGTGAGATCGTGCAAAGAGCAGATGCCCGCGAGAGGCAGCTGACCCGCCTTTGCCTGCTGTTCAGGTACATCCCTACCAAACCACAAGCTCACAGGAAGTCTCCTTTCCACCATTGTGAAAACAAACAGCGACCAGCTTCCGCTGGGAATGTGCACCCATCATGCAAATCCCGGATTCTGCATGAAACACCCTCTTCCCAAACATCTGGGGTGGGGATCAGACAGGAGAATACCCCCAGATGGGCTGCTGAGGATAAACAAATGATGGGATTTTCCCCATTCTCTGATTTCTTGGCACTGTTGTAGGCTCATTGTTACTCTGAGCTTCGGAATCTAAAAGCAATAGTTTAGTAAAGAGGAGAGCTTTGTGACTCCAAGGCAGACAGAACCATTTTTCAATTGCAGAAGCGTTTAATTCTTTCTCACTTGATGTGTGAAAGCCATTTGGGTGGTAGCCCAGGAAGAATATTGCAGACCAGGAGGGAAAAACTCTTGGCCTCTGAAAAAGAAACAGTAGGGGGAAAAAATATTCAATTACATTTACTGAGAGACCAAGAAAAAAAATATATTGCATTTAGAAAAAAAATTGCTTTTGGCAACTGTGCCTAAGACTCTCAAATTTGGAAGTTAAACATGGGAAAATGTTATAAATGGGTTGCACCATATTTGTCTATCACTCCCTTTTTGAAGTGGCAATGTGGGTGACTGGAAAGTATGCACACATCTCTATTCTGGTGCAGCTTGCTGGGAACTGCCAGTTACAGAACGAAGCCTGCCTGGGAGGCTGCTGCTTAGAAATAGAAGGAATCCGGTTCCCGCCGTGCAGTGGGAGCTTCCACTGGAGTTTATGCATGTGGGGAAGGCTGCTAATGTGGATTGAACAGGACAGCTCGGCTGCCACGAGCCAGCAGTTCGTGACAGCGGAGAGAGAGACCCACAGCGGCCGCTGTCTGAATTGCTGGACTAGGCGCACGTTTCCTGCAGTGACCATCCGTGTGCAAGGGTCAGACCATGGCAGCGGGCAAGCGTCTCAGAGTTCCCCGTTGACAAGGCTGGAGGAGTTCTACAATGTAACAGAGCTGTTTGCAGGTGACGCATCCTCCCGAGGCGTCCTTTTCCCGCATCCTTTTCCTTTATGGCAACCGTGATGACATCATAGGTCTTTAGAAATTTTGGAAGAAACGTGGCATGCAGATAGCACAATAATATTAGGAAAGAGACAACAACAGTGCAATCTTGTGCAAAAACAATACAGAAGTTCTCCCACTCGCAAAGTATATAATTACATACAATTCAGCAGTTCTACTTTGGACTCAGCATGCCATGGGGATCTCTGCACTCCAGTCATTGCGGTGCCATCCATAATGGCCTTGGTAAGAATGTCAGCGTGCTAAGGGGTCTAACAAAATGCGATATCAGCAAACATGGGAGCGCATGCGTACACACACACGCTATACAGCTCTAGGCAAAGCCATTGTGTCACTGGCAACAGGATGGGGGGATTCGGATGAGACCATGCTAAGGGAAAGAAGCCAGGCCAAGAAAGACTTGCTGCATATTTGAACTTGTGGAGTTCAAAACTGCAGAGGAACATAGCACTTTCTGGGGCCCGGCATCTCTTGATCACGGAGTTCTAAATTCCAGCCTCAGGAATTTCAATTTTAGACATTCTACTGGAGGAATAAGTCCAGATGCTCTATGGCACAATGTGGTAACCGCAGTGAAAAACAACGCACCGCCACATACGTGAAAGTTGTGGGAAAGTGTACCCAAGAAGAACCTGACTGTGTAAGGGGACCCTGTGATCTGGGCGTCATTCACACACGTCCTTGCCCTTCGTGGGAGGAGCCGTGGTGCTGCAGACTGGACACCCCGCTGCAGCTCTGTTGAGAGGCTGGCCACAGCTTGTAGTTCAGCAGCACCAGGCCTGCTGTTAGGAGCGGATTATCAGCCATTTGTCAACACTCTGCGAGCCCTTCAGTCTCCAGGGCCGACAAGAAGTCCTTATTCATTCTTCTGGGAATTGTTGTCACCCAGCTGTCACTTGGGCACCTGGAGTGGGAGAGCTGGGCTATTCATCGGACCACACTTCTCAGAGTGACATCTGTTTCTCTGTATCAATCTCCTTACTCTCTGCTTCAGAGATATTTTGCTGTGTTCCTCTCCCTTCCGCCCCAGTGTCTAAATAAAACAAAAATATCATCTCAGCTTTCTAATGTGGGGATCACCTCTGACAGATATGTCACTGGAAGCCAATGCACTGAGCGCTAGCCAATGATTTCTAGGCTTGAGTTGGTTTGAGTTACAAATTTCTTACAAACTTGCTCAGAAAAAAAAAGGTGTGTTTTAGAATATCACAGCTCTTGCAATGAAAAGCCTCTAGGAGTTCATTTTCTCAGCTTGGCTGGACATGCGTATGCACTGGGTTCCAAAAGTTGGTCCAGGGACACAGCCCTGCTTTGCTGAAGCTTTCACTGGGTTGTGGAAACAAACAAATGAACAAACAAGTAAACAAATAGATAAATACAAAAGTACTTTAAAATGTTGTGGGGGTGGGATTTTTTAAGAATAAATTACTAAAAAAAAAAAGAATAAATTACTGACACAAAATCATTTTAAAATCCAGGCATGATTTTTTCACAATATGCTCTCCCCATGAGCTTCTTGAAGTGTCTTCATAAATACAAGGACAAAGTTTTTAAGGTGCTAATTTAAACAATCTTTATTCTGAGTGTATGCTGTTATGACTGCATGTCTATTGGACATTCTTTTTTATGAGTTGATAGAAATTATAGATGGTTTTTACTTATATTTATATTAGGACAGAGAGGGGCAGATGAAGTTGGGCAGAGAGAAATCTTCCATCTTCTTGTTCACTACGCAAAGAGCTGCAGTGCCTGGGTGTGAGGCAGGCTGAGGTCAGGAGAGAGGAACTCCATCGTGGGCTCCACGTGGTTGCTGGAAGCTGGGTGTTCATAAGAGCAGAGATGGTGATTGCAGCATTGAGGGGGCAATAAGGGCTAAGCCTGGCTTATTTTGAAAAGAACTTGCTGGTGTTCTGGAAGCCACAACAACCAAACTCCTTGGTATGTCATCAACAGGTATCTGAACGTCTCGGATGTCTGGGTGAGGCTTGTTTTCTATGCTAGAGATCCGAGCCTCCTACTCTTCTGTTAGGAGTATGTCTTAAAGGTTTGGGCCAGCGCTGACACCAGTTACAATGCGTGATTCTTTCCAGAAGACCTGTCTGCTGAGATCATTGTATCATGCATGCCTTACGCGGCTAATGCATTGGCAACAAAAGAAAAAGGAGGGGTACAATCCAGGAAAATGGCACCATGGTGCCATCTCTACGAGGTAGAAAGGATGGCATGAACACACCCTGGAGAGAAGAACCCTGTGAGGATGGCAAATGTCAACACCCACCTCATCCTCAAAGCTCTAGAAGGTCCCAAGCATAAACACCTACAAGGTGTTACTTTCTGGGATGACCGAGTTGAATGTCCACATTTTCCAATCATCAGAGATGAATGAAGAGGAGCATCTTGACTTTTGTTTGATCCTGAACAGTGTTAAAGTGTTAGCTACAGCATTTTCTGGGATCTTGTTACAAATGCAGGTGGGCAGGCCTTGTGCTCAGTCGATTGAATCAGGATCAGTGGGACTGGTAATCCAGAATTGACTTTTTGAAGAAACAGAATACGTTCATGGTATTGGGGCATCCTTCAGGATTGTCAAGATCTGGAGTCACATACGCGTCCATTCACTCATGGTTTAAAAATGTGATGTGAACACAAGTCAAAATATTATTCATCTCACGAAGGAATGGGAATCTGGTTATCTGCAATAACAAGGACGAATCTGGAAGAAGTGAAATAAACCAAACACAGGAAGACAAATGCTGCATGATTTCACTGATAATGTGAAATCTGAAGCAACCACACTCATGGAACAGAGCATGAACTGCTGGTTGACAGGCACTAAAAATGGGTGCCTTTGTCAAAGAATGAAGCATTTCACGAAAACAAGGCAGTAAGGTTTAGAGATCTAGTGCATAACTTATTGTCTGTAGTAAATAATGCATATTTCAAAATTGTTATGAGTAGATTTTTGATGTTCCTATCACTTAAGAGTGGGAGGTGATAGATGTGTTATTGACTTATTTAATAATTTCACAATATAGGCATTTGTCAAAACACTACACTGTAACTCATAAATACGTACAACTATTATTTGTCAATTGCAATAAAATAATTATATGTGAACAATAAAATAATTATATATGCAAAACATTGAGAATGTACGTATGTGTGTATTTTTAAAAATTTACTATTGACCTATTCTATAGAAGACCTCCTGTTCAACCAAACAAATCCAGGGATTACTCACTGTTCCCATAGCAGCACCATCCACCTGCTTTGATAGAATTCAGTGCCTACTGACCTCGTGTGCCCTTCTTACATGAGACATATAGCAATGAGGCTGTGGACCACACCAGTCCAGGAGTCATCTTGACTGGCACGCAGGGAGATCATTCCTTTCCAAGACACTGTTCTTTTGGATCTGGAATGCTACTGATGCTGCTGGACCTCCTGGATCCTTGCACAGGAATGCCAAGCCTCACAAAGAACAAAGAATAAAAACATAGAAACAAGGTTCACCAGCAACTGCCTCTTCTGTCTCCGTTGGTGAGACAGTTGTGAACACACCGCTCCACTCTTCTCCACTGACATAGATCAGACAAGACCTAGTGACGGCTGGCTTGCCTCTTATTGCATTAGGATGGTGAATTACAAAGATTTGCTTTCTATAAATTATGGCTTTCATTTATGAAACTCAGAGTTCCCGTGAGTACAGAGTTATGATAGAGCAAAGCAAATTTATTTTCACGTCTCTCTTCTCAATAGGGCTGAGTTTATAATTTTCTGCTAAAAGGCTGTGCTGAGGTATTTGGCTGGTCACATGGCATGTGGAGTCCACCACTTTCTAAACACAAGAAGACTCTTCAGATGAATTATGGGGTTGTCGTTGTCCTAGGAGATTGAAGTGTTATAAAAAAAAATGTTGCTTTTATCTGGAGCACATTTGGCTAAACTCATCCCTCAGCCACCTCTTTAAAAATCTTGTTAAAATACATTAGGGCTTATTACACCCCTTGTTTATATTAGGGATTCGCTAAGAGTGGTGTCAGTGATGTAAACATTGTATGAAATAAAGGCTGCGGAGATGGAAACAGCACCTAATGAAGCTCCTTCGCTAGTGGAAATGAGTTCTGATGTTAAGCAGAACTGGCTCTTACTCCGAGCTGTTCCCCACTTACCGAGAGTGCCAAACAGTCTTTTAGCAACTTACCCAAAAAAGTCTGATTGTTTACATGAAAGTGTTTCAAATTCTTCCTCTGCTATAAATTGTGTACACCCAAGTGGGTGCATTAGGATTTATATTAAATCTCTTTATCTGGTGAGATAAAAGATGCCGTTATGATTTTCCTGGGATTTATTTGCTTTTCACATAACTTTCGCTAACTGTTAACCCCCTAAAAGGAGTCATTTAAGAAATAGCTGTTTAACCTACAACACTAACAGTAGCATAAGCTTTTTGGCATTTCCTAATGCCTGAAGATGAATAATTATGCCTTTCTCAATTGTTCAGCCCCTTGTCGAAGGAATTCAGTTTGTAAAGTTTGGTTCCTAAGGATGCCTGTGGCAAATTGTTTTCGAGGACAACTCATCTTGATTTCTGAATTCACACATGACGATAGCATACCCTAATTAAATGCAAAGTAGAACCACAATGAGATACCGTTTAAACCTGCCTGAGTGACAAAAGATAGAAGGCTGAATAACACCACGTGCTGCTTGGTGAGGCTCTGCTGCAAAGAGAGCTTTCCTACAAGCTGGTGGCAGTGTGGATTGGCACAGCCACTTGGGTAAACGCTCTGATTCAATATAATAAAGTGTGCAGATGTAGCGCAACTCAGCATTTCTGCTCCTATGTGTATGCTGTAGCTGTATACTAGAATATTAAAAAATATGTATTGCTTTATCTAGTGGACACACACAGGGAGGGTGGGGAGAGAAAGAGAGAGAGAGAGAGAGCAAGAGAGAGAGAGAGAGAAAGAGCTCCCATTTGCTGATTGAGTTTTCAAACATTCACAGGAGTTAGGGTTGGTCCAGGTCAACGCCAGAAGCCTATGTAGATTGAAATCTACATTTCCCTTGTGGTAGCAGGACTCAAACAGTTGAGCCTTCCAAAATGCACTTGAACAAGAAGCTGGAATAAGCAGCCGTGGGGACCCAGACCACCCCCTGCTATGTGGGATGTAAGCCTCACAGCGGGCATCTTTGCTGTGTCAAATGCCTACCCCCATGTTCTATTTTTGAAATTGAGTGATAGGTACCTTCTCATACGGTAAATTTCATGCCTGAGGGCCTGGCACAGTAGCTCATTTGGCTAACCCTCTGCCTTTAAGGCCAGGATCCCATGTGGGCTCTGGTTCATGTCCTGGCTTCTCCGCTTCTGATACAGCTCCCTGCTTGTGGCCTGGAAAAGCAACGGAAGATGGCCCAGAGCCTTGGCACCCAGCACCCTCCTGGGAGACCTGGAAGAAGCTCCTGGCTTCAGATTGGCTGAGGTCCAACTGTTGAGGCCACTTGAGGAGTGAACCAGCTGATAGAAGATCTTTCTGTCTCTCTTTCTCTCTGATCTGTCTTTCCAATAAACATAAACACATCTTTAAATTTCATGTGTGAAATTTTTCACAACAAAACTATAGTATATGAAAAGATGAAGATTTCCTAAAAGGAAATCATCTGGAGCCTTATGTCTGTTAGGTTCCATTAGGCTGTTCTTCACACTCTTAGTGGCTGATTGAAGTCTGGCATTTGAACATTGGCTTAAGATTTGGATAATTATTGGAAGGCATGATCTGATTTGTATGCTTTAATTTAGATTGAGTATCATAAACCCTTCAGATAAAGGTTGGTTTGAGCTTCAAATACTCTATATATGTGAAATCTGAAGTGATTAGCACCAATGGCTGGAGTCCAAAGTAGTTGAACGGTCAAAAATAGTGACCAGGAAAGGAACTGGCCATTTTGTTTTCACTGAGAAGAGGAGAGAAGATAGGGATTATGGTTATAGTACTGGAATACGGAAAGTATTACTTTGTGCCTGTGGGACAAATGTAGTGACCAGTGACCTTCTCTGTAGGTTTCCCCTATTCAGAAGAAGGCTTGTTTGCTTAGGGACACAGTGTGGCACTGTACTTGTTGGGTGGGTCTTGAAGAAGAGTGAAACATCAGGAGCACTTCACATGTTGGACACTTGAGCGTCTTGGATTCTTGTTCCTCATGTTCATGAAGCAACCTGATGTAATGAATGATTTGGTCATCAAAGAAATCAACCCCCGAATCTTGATTCCATCATTGTCATTGCTGTAATCTTGGCAAACTCTACAATCCCTTGATGTTTCGATCTCTGCCTCTCTTGAAGGATTCCACAGGCATTTTGTGAGTTGCAGATGGAAACCTCTATGGCTGTGCTGGCGTGTTACTAGCATTGAATCCCACTGCTTTATTCATTCTTACCATTGTTTTCTACAAAATTCCTCGAGGGAAAGGATCAGCATATATTCCCTTTGTAAGTTCTACCCCATGACTTGACACATTGTCCGGGACCTTGCACATACTAAGTACATATGTATTAAATTCCCAATTTGAAGACTGGTGTGGAAATCTTTTGGCTTAACCCAGTCAAATTCCACGCAATATGGGTGTTTCATGTAGGATTTAGTTTCCATGATCTGTGACAGAGATATAAATGATGAGGACAGAAAAAAACTTATTCTCTGTTTTACAGTAACTTTAAGGTAGGCAATGCAGGTCTGGTGTGGTGGTGGCTCCGTTGGGAGTCCCAGTGGCCTTTGGTTTCCTTGTCTAGGATGGAGGAAGGCATGGAGAAGCACTCTATTGTCACCCTGGCACCTCCTTTAATGACACAGTCAGGAAGTTGCTCTCACCCCCTACATTCACACCCCATTAGCCAGAAGTTCAAGCTGCAGTTGGAGCTGCAAAGTGTAATGAATTCCAGGTGGCTACATGATTTCCACTGAGTTTGGAAAAGGAGAGAAGTTTAACAGCTTGAAGTTTTCTCTATGGTTTTGCACTGCCTGGAAAGTGAAAGGATTGGTAGTACTCCACTGAGGACTGTGAGGATGGTCACCAAATCCCAGGGATGCAGTAAAAGAAAGCAGAGAGGCATCCTTAGGCCTTGGTGAATGGGAGCCACCCAGCACTCTTGCATGGCCTACCTATGTGTCAGAATAAAGTCCTTTCTTCAAACCCTATTCATTTGGCCCTTTGTTGTTCACAATTGGATTTCTACCCTAAATCAGGCCTTGAAGTCAGAACACCTGTGTCTGTGTAGACACATCTGAATGGAAAGCATCAATCTTTCTGCTCATGTACTGGTCCCTCTTTCTCCTGGCTCAGCAGCTACACCCCCTGGCAGGAAGCTATTCTTCTCTCCACCCAGCTGTGACTTCATTCTATTAGGCTGAAATTTAAATCAGGGATAAGTTAATATACTGAATTATACCCCAGTGGCCTCAAATTTATTCTCTTCTCACTTATAGGGTCAGGGCCCATATACTTACGTTTTACGCTAGCAGTACAAATTGTTCAAGATTCTTTAAAAATCAAGCCAATCAGAAGTAATAAGAGGACAAAGTTTAGTCTTGCTTCACTGTAAGGCATCTTAATATGTGAAAATACAGATGCAGTTAGAGTAAGATTGAGCCCTTTGCAGGGTAATTTAATATTTTTGATCACTTTTCAAAAAGATTCATTTATTTGAGAGTCAGAGTTACAGAGAGGGGGAGAAAGAGACAGAGAGAGACAGAGTGAGAGAAAGAGAAAGAGAATCTTCCATGTACTAGTTGACTCCTGATGGCTACAACGGCCGGCACCTGTTCTGGCAGCCATGAGCTCCTTTTGGCGTTCCCATGTGGGTAGCTTGGATCCAAACATTTTATCTGTCTTTCTGCAGTATTTACGGGCCATTAGCAATGAACTGTATCAAAAATGGAACAGCAGAGACTAGAAGCAGTGTCCATATGTGGTACCATCATCGAAGGCGGTGGCTTTTCTTCCTATGCCACAATGCCAGCCCCTGGATCCTTTTTAAAAGTACTCTAATAATTTGCTGAAAAACCTCAATAACTTTCAACAGGGACATTTGCCTACACATTTGTAGTGCTGTACACAATTCTGTTCCATTTCTAATTTCTACACAAACCCTATACCATGAGACTGAACCACCCGATTTGTGTGTGAATGCAATGAACAAAATTGTGTATCAGTATGACTGCTTTGTCGTTAATAGTCAGTGGAAATAATAAATCTGAAGGAATAATAAAGAAAACTTAAACTTAGAATTTCTTTGAAACACACACACACACACTGCTCCCAAGGAGAGAGTGAACTGTGTTTGCAATCCACTTGCATTCCCATATACTCTATGACCACAATAACCAGAACTGGGCCAGGGAAAGGCCAGGAATCTGACATACCATCTGAGTCTCCCAGGTGAGTAACAGGGATTAAATGCCTGAGTCACCACCCGTTGCCTCTCAGGGTACACGTTAGCAGGAAGCTAGACCAGAAGCGAAGTTCCTGGGACCAGAATAGCAACTCTGAGATGGGATGCTGGGACCCCAAGTGTTGTCTTAGTGCACCAGACACCTGCATGATTGAGAAATCTTTTCTAAAGGAGCTGCTTCATTAATTCTTTTCTAAAGTAAAAAAAAAGATTTCAGTTCTTCCCCATCATATTTTATCATAGTTTTGATATGTCTTAGTTTTCACATTTTAGAAATCGTGTTTAATGTACTTTATTGTTTTATGTTTTGTATATTTTTAATGTTACTTAAAAAAAACCTCAACTGTAGGTATTTTCCCTTGCAGCTAGATTGTGCAGAACTAAATACTTATGATGCCTTAAGGCAAGACCTCCAGCTTTTCAAGTGAGCCGGGCTGCACGCCTATCAGACTTGACCTCTGATGACACAGAGTAATTGAGAGAGAGCTACAATGAAAAGCCAACCTTTCATCTGGGCTTTTTTTATTATTCTGAATTCCTAGAGAACCACTTTAATTATTTATTCTCTTGCTTGAAGAAAGTTTGCCAGATTCTCTAGCATGAAGAAAGTTTGCCAGATTTGAATATGGCCTCTTTTTTTTAAACCCGTGAATCTATGGATATGTCTAATTTTCACAAATATCCAATCAAATAACCCATGAGCCTTAGTTCCCTTTTCAGCTCATATGGACACTTCATAGGAAGAGAGGGCCTGGCAGACACACATGTCTACTCAACAGATTAGCAAATCCAATCCAGGTAAGTGAGAGGCACCTTCTCTACATCATCGGGTGGCCATACGTGAGCCATTCAGGACCGTAAGCCGGTCCTCGTGACTGACTCCACCCCACTCCAAGAGAAGGCCCTCTCCATACAGGCTGGGCCTGGTGAACCTTTCATCAGCAATTGAAATACAAGTTTCTGAAAGAAATTCAGTTAATTGGGGTGTGTGTGGGGGAAGCCTAATACAGATATGCACAGAAAATTAAATGATTCCATAGACATTTCTTACACCTCTGATCTGCTTTGGCCTGAAATAGCTCTTCATTTGGGGAGCTGGAGGCTCCCATGCTAGGGCTCTTGCTCCATTGCTGTGTCCTTGGGAGTTTACTCTCTCTGGGCCCATGAGCTCTGTTCTTGCTCAAGCTTCCTTAGGACTGGAAGGCCTGCACTAGGAGCTCTGCTTGTGTGTTTTGCTAGATGCCTAGTTCCTGTGCATAGAAACAGGTAAACTCGCCTCACATTCATTCCTAAAGAGTTGCTTTGCTCCGCGTTGCCGGCCCATGTGCCACCTGCTTCTCTTTTCACGCCGGACAAAGCAGACAGCAGGCAAATTCACACAATTCTTCTCTCTGCTTAAGAAATGACCAGCTAACCTCCACCTAACCACACGCCAGGTGTTTCCGGCCTTGTTCTTCCACATGGCGGAGCCCTGAGCAGAAAGGCACTGGTAACCACTTTCTGTTCTGCCTTTTGCTTGTTCCTGTGTGAACCCGATGATCTGCGGGGGTTGGGGAATGGAGAATGCTGAGCTTGAGGCTGACAGATAGCAATTCCTGTACTCCTGGATTGAGACCTTAGTGTCAATGTGACCTGCAGATGTTATTTCATTTTAATTGAAACTCAGTTTCTTCATCTGTGAGATCGGCATGGAAAAGCCACAGCTGTCGTCATGGGCAAACAGAAATTCCCTCCCCAGACTCTCGTATAGAGACGCAGAGGCTGAAACTGAGACAGAGTTCACATCCGTTGGATCATCCCCCAGAGCCCACAATGGTCAAGGTCAGGCAGGTTGAAGCTGGGTGACAGGGACTGAACCAGACGTCCCGCATGGGTGGTGGGAACCCAGCCACTTGGGATGTTACTGCAGTTGCCTGGGGTCTGGTTGGATGGGATCCAGAGGCTGGCATCCGAACCAGGTGCTCTGATGTGCTGTGCGGGTCTCTTGACAGTTCGACTTTACCTTGTTTTGCCATATATGTTTGGAAGGATTTGCCCCAAGCATTCTCAAAGCTATCCTTGTTCAACAAAGCATAAATGGAGGCTAGTATCAAACTTGATTTCCTAATGACATGTTGCTTTGAAGCTTAGTAGAATTAATTGTCAGAGAAGAGCTCAATGGAGTCTGGTGTGTTCTCTTTTCCTTCCAGCCATCCTCTGCAGAAACAGGTATTTGTTTTGGGAAGTCCCAAGGAAATCAGGAAAGAGGAGACATACACGATCATATCCACATTGTAAAATTGTTGGGTTTTCTCTTATGGCAAAGGCTTGTTGAAAGCACGGGAGAAACAGCCAAATACTTCCTACCTAGTTCTGGTTAGAAGCGATCAAGATAGGGCTGGGGAGTGTCACAGGGCTCGAGGAAGGCTGCTCCGAACCTCACACATCTCCTTATGGAGGCTGGCCTGAAGCCTAAGCCACTAAGGAAAGGGCTCCTGGGCATGTGGTCATTTGGAAAGCCACATAACCACGCTGTGGTTGAGGCCAGGCTGGTTCACAGGCCTGGGTTTGATGGGAAGGAGGGAGCCGAGTCTCTACCTGCAGAGGAATTCATTCTCTCTCTCTGGAAAGGCTTCCCACGTCTCTGGATGTGTGGTTTTGCAGCAGGAGTGAGCTGGGAGTCTGATCCCTTCTTAGCCTGTCTTGCTCCCACGTCACCCGGGCAGGACATTCTCAGCATGGGAATGAATGCAGTGCGCAGGGATTAACCAACATCAAGGCTGTCACCGGGAGCTTGATGGCTCACCTGTTATTCATTCATCCAGTGTGCACATTCACCAAGTGCTCCCCGTGTGTCACATGCTGCTTGCTAAACGCTCAGCAGACAGTCCTCCACTGGTATTTTCCTTGCAGCACTTCTGTGAGGTGAGCACTATTTTTATCCTCATGGTACAAGGAAGAAAGTGAGGCAGAAGAAGACAAAGGTGCTTTTTGTGAATTTCTGTTGGTAGGTATCAGATCCATTGTATGACAGTTTTCTTAAAGGGGGCAATTTTAGAGAATTTTAGCCTGAAACACGACTCATCAACAAGTTATGATTTTTCCTCTCCCAGTGAGTGATGATATTGGCAATAGGGTGACAGGATTGGGGCAACACCCCTGATGTCAGTCTCTTGTGCAACATGGAACAGGTGACCTGGGTGATCATGTGACTGGAGGCCTTCTGCGGGTTTTAGGTCTCTCTGTTTATGACCTTATACCTGTGGTTCTGGAAAAAATCTGTCACATTTCCTCCCAAAGCAAAGCCATTAACATATAACTCTTGTCAGATGATTATCTAAAGGAATCTGAACTATTCATTTGACTTGGATACCCTTATGAGGCAAATTCCAACTTGCCATTATATTTCTTGGCAAATAATACAAAGGAGGAATTTCTTGATTTAATTTTTGCTGCTTGAGAGGCAGAGAAATACAAGAAGAAAGGCAGAGATAGACATAGAGCATTCTCATTCTTGAATGTCCACAAAAGCTAGGGCTGGGGATGAGACCAGGATCCAGAAGTGAAATCCAAGTGCCCTGTGTAGAAGGCAGGAACCTTGTGCTATCACTTGTGCTATCACTGCTGCCTTCCAAGGTGCGTGTTAACAGAAAATCATAATCCGGAGTTGACCTTGGACTCGAACCCAGGCACTTGACACAGAGTACAAACATCCCAACCAGTAGGCCAAACACTTCCCCTAGACTTAAAAAAATACCATTAAATGTCCAATCACAGCATTTGTAAACAGGAGCAGTTTGAGAGGGATGATTGAAGCTCTCATTAGGTATCTGCAATCCAGAATTGCCCTTTGAATCTTGTTGAAACTTGATCACCCGCATGACTAAGATAGTATGTCAAGATCTGGGAGTTGCTTAAACAGCAGTGCTGGTAGGCAACAGCCTATGATTTTATCAGTGGCATGATAAACTAGGATTATTGTTGGGATCCTGGAAGATAATATACATGCCCCTTGATTTATGATGGAGTTATTCCCTGAGACACCCATCATAAACTGAAAATATCATAGATGGAAATGACACTTAATATACCCACCCACATCATAAGCTTAACAACACAGTACATTGTAGAGTACTGGTTGTTTGCTCTTGTAATTGTGTAGCTAACTGGGTGCTGCCCGGAATCCTGCTATACATAGCACTGGCCCAGGGAAGGATCAAAATTCCAAGTCCAAAGTGTGATTACTAGTGAATACATATTGCTTAAAAAGAACCCCACAACTTAAAATGAAGCATTTGTAAGTCCAAGACCATCTGTACAAGAAAGAGTAAGCAAGGATGTGAAGATAAAGTTGATTTAAGGCAAGTGGCTCAGAGGTCAGGCTGCTAAACCTGACTGTTGCAACACAGCTGTTTCTTATCGTCACCCAGAATAGGGGAAGGAGCACAGGGAACCAAGCTGGATGGTGCTGGATGTGCGCATCTATGAACTAAAGCTATGCTTAGCTATCTAAGACAAATGGTGTTTAAAATGTAGAAAAGGAGAAAAGCCCTATTTTCTGCTCTGTTTCTATGCAGTCTCCCATTTCTTCCTAATTCTATGATTCTTAGAAGTTCTCTCTGGCCTCTGAGGATGGCTTAATTCAGTACGTATTGGAAATGTTAGTGCAGCCAATGGCAGATAATGGCCGGGATACGTTCTGAATAGGTGCATTTAGGGAGATGTTGTCTCTGTGCAAACATGATAAAGCATGCTCAGATGAACCTAGACCTATCAGTCCCTTGATGTGATCTGATGACAATCGGAGACGTGGTAATGAGATGTGTGAGGCTGCTGCTGTTACTATCCAGTGTAGTGCTCTAGTTAAGCAGAAAGAGGATAGTCTAAAATGATGATAAAAAGTAAGTAGTTAAGTCCAAATGAGGAGTGCTATCACTGTCATGCATGATACACTGTACCTAAGCGTATATGCTATGCTTTTACAGAACATGCTGTACAGAACATACACCAGCACCATCACACACAAGTGTTACGTGTTGTGTTATGGCCGCCATCACTGGGCTGGAACAATTCTTCTGGCTCACCATAAGCTTAAGGAACTCCCTAGCCCCATTGGAGAAGCTCCTTGTTGGCACCTGTCTGCTTTAATTATTCTCTGGTGATCAAATGGGTTCTTTCATTTCACTTAACACTCTTCTACCTCTTTTGTTTTTAAGAGTATCGACAAAAAAAATGGGTATTTATTTACTTGAAAGGCACTCATAGAAAGGAAGAGAAACAGCAGGGAGGGAGAGGGAGAAGGGAGGGAGGAGGGTGGGAGAAATAGGAGGGAGAGAAAGGGGGACAAAGAGAGGGGGAGGGAGAAGGATGACCGCAATGACCAGGGCTGGATGGGCCAAAGCCAGGACTCTGGCCATCTTGCGCTACTTTCTCAGGCACATTAGCAAGGTGCTGGATTGCAAGTGGAGCAGCCAGGACTTGAAGCAGCACCCATAGGGGATGCTAGCATTGCAGACAGTGACTCAACCTGATGGACCACAGTGCAGGCTTGTTTTTCACATGTTGAAATCCATGCTCCTCTTCTACTTGTAACACAACACACCAGAGGCCGCTGTATCTGCAAGGCTTCCCGGTATCCTTTCTCCTCCTTTCTTGAACTGTTTTGTCTTTTCCTCCTCCATGCTTCCCATAGGAAAGCACACATCCACACTCTCCTCTGTTGATCTGTATCATTTGTGTCCTTGCACTGTTTCGACCCAAAGCTCTCCTAAGGTAGGATTCACTTTTTTTGTTGTTGTTTTGTGCCATCTTGTTGTACCACCCTGTGCATTGCCCTGTATACAGTGAATGGGCAGTGCCATTTTGTTACGGTGAAGGAGACTGAACCTCTCCATAGTCCAAGTGGAACGGAGAACACACATGTTGGTTGGTGGTGGTGGGAGGTGGTAACAGACGAACCCTCTGAGGTGAGACATTCACAGGTGGGATTTCTATACCCAGCCAGACCACACCTGCTTCCTCTCTCAGCAACTTGTACCTTTTATTGTTATCTCCTGTGTGGTTTGTTCGTCTGTCTGCCTTTTCAGAGAGGAACTAGTCTTCTCCTCTTTGCTTTCGGTGGAGCTTTGCTTGTCAAAACAGGGGAGGGGCTTGGCAGGTCCCAGGTACGGCTTCTTTCTCTCTCCTTCCTGCTCAGCTTCTGGCATCCTCTCTTCCTTACTGTAAGGTTTAGTCTAAGTTCAGCTGGCCTGATCGCCCCTCTCTGAGTGGGAGAGCCTTGTGGAGCACCAGGCTTGGATTTGTGTGGCACCATGGGAAGACGGGGGAAGACCAGCAACATAGTTTCTTCTACATCCAAGGGTTGGGGATTAGCCTAACTCGGTCTTAAGGCATGACTTGCGTTGGGTGTTTTAAAAATAATAGTCTCTACTCACTTGGTGTTCACTTTAAGCGTGGAGTTAGTTGGACAAACAGAAAGTGAATGTGGAGACTTTTATCCTCCTACACGGATGCTTTCATTTTGAGACTTTTCTGTGTTTTTGTTAAAAAATATTTAATTAAAAGACAAAGGGAGAGACATAACATGAGTCATGTGCTGGCTCATTCCTTCAAGTGATACAGTCCAAGTCTCCCTCGTGGGTGGGAGGAACCCAGTTACACGAGTCTTCAGTACTGCCTTCAGGGTCTGCCTTATCAGCAAGTTGGAGTCAGCAAGTAAGTGTTGAATTCTTGTACTCTGATGTAAGACCCAGGCAACTCAATGACTAGGCTAAGCACCCAGCCTTCACTTTAGTTTTAAAACTCACAGAACTCTATGTATGTTCAAAGACCCCTTGGCTGGCAATGTAGACAATGACTAGATCCATGTATGAATTCGTCTTTTTTTTTGAATGCTTAAAAATAAAGACAAAAATATCAAACTCCCTGAGATGTAGCAAAAACAGTTTTGAAAATGCTGTTTATCTTGTATTTTGCATGAAGTTTGCCTTATATGGGAGAGAACACATGATATTTGTCTTTCTGGAATTTACTTATTTCACTGAGCATAATGGTCTCTAGTTAGGACCATTTGGTTGCAAATGATAGAATTTCAGTCTTTTTAATGGCCAAGTAGTATTCGATGGAGTAGATGTACCACCTTTGCTTTATCTACTCTTTTGATAGGCATTTGAATTGTTCTTATGCGTTGCTATTGTAGACTGTGCCGCTGCAGATATAGGATTACAGATCCCTTTCTCACACACAAATTTCCTTTTTTTTGGATATATTCCTAGCAGTGGGATAGCTGGGTCATATGGCAGGTCCATTTTCATTTCTCTTAGCACTCTCCATACTGACTTCCATAGTGGTCGTACTAGCCTACACTCCCACCAACAGTAGAGAAGGGTATCTTTCTCCCCACATCCATGCCAGCAGGTGTTGTTTGCAAAGTTCTGAATGTAGGCCAACTAAAAAGCTTCTGTATACCAAAGGAGATGATCAACGAAGTGAAGACGCAGCCAAGGGAATGGGAGAAAATCTTCGTACGCTACACAACCGATAAGGGGCTAGCATCCAGGATTTAAAAAGAAACTCAACAATAGCAAAAACAAAAAGCCCTGTGAAGAAATGGGTGAAGGAAATAAATCGACATTTTTTAAAAGAACGTATTCAAATGGCTAATAGATGTATGAAAAAATACTCAGGCTCTCTAGCTGTAAGAGAAATAGAAATGAAAATTTCTTGATCTGAGACTAATGAGCCCTCCCAGGGAAAGCAAGGAGGGGTAAAGATTGTAGCAAAAGATTGACTCCACTTGGGTCTCCAGAAAGCCGTCCGTGGCATTGCTGAGGGCAACAATGTGTCCATCTGGTCTATGGTCCACTGAAGTGCGACTTATACTCCCAGTCACAAGGTTGGCTCGACTTCTCCTCCCTCCCATGACAGCATTTCTGCTGTAACACTCTTGCTTTGTTTATGTTACTTTCTATAAATCTATCTATCTATCTATCTATCTACCTATCATCCTTCCATCTACTTCCTTTCAATGTGAGAGACATCAGTTAGCTCTATTTTTCTATTTATTGCTTCACTAGTTCAATCATGAATAGATAAGGCATTTTATTCAAAGCATCACATTCAGAGTTGAAGTGTAGTTATTTATGAAGGAGATAGACGAGAAAGAAAGAAGTTGGTGAAAAAGGGTAACTACCACGGTTTGTCCTAAGATTGTGTAGTATTCAATGATCAACCTTTGTTTTATATTAGTTTTTTTTTAAATTTTCGTATTTCTTTGTCTTCTCCTACCAGTTTTTATAGCCTCTGTTGGTTCTGTTTATCTCTTAATTTTGGGTGGTTTCTGTGCTTAGTTTGAAGTGCCGCTTTCCCCATCCTCTGTCTTCTCCAAGGGTGTTTATCATTTCCTTTGCTCTAATTCCTGTTTATTATGGGTGGTCAGTAACTCAGAGAACACTTATTGAGTGCTTTATGTGTGCCAGGCATTCTTGTAGATGCTAGGGATCTAGGTATAGCGTAAATGAATTAGTGGTTTTATGCCTGCAAATTTAATTTTTGACTGGCAGCAATCACCGCAAACATTCAAATATTATTGTGCGAATTTATATTCACATAAAATATGTGTCCTAAAGATGACGAATGTTTAGGAAAGGATGACTAGCTGGTTACCAGCTTCAGCCAGTAGATATTTCCTGTCTCAGACTGGAAAGCATAGCTATTTATTCTTGCTATTATGGCGCAGGGGTGAATGAGAAAATAATTTTCCCTTTTGACACGTATCGTGCTGGATAGGATACAACTGGGTTGACAGCTACTAATGGCAGAAAATCTAGCTGAGGGTGATGCCAAGAGCAAAGAACCAGGAAGTCAGGAAGTATCGTCTTACTCTGGTTTACTTAGCTCTCACACTCTGTTGATTGAACTGGCTCCCTCTGAGCCAGGTTCCTGGACTTTAGATTATCTTGATTGACTTCTTTCTTGGACTGGAATTATTTGGGAATGTTAACAGAGACTTTGCAGGGTACTAACTAGGAAAAATACCATATGGCTATTCATTTAGTCGAGGCAAAATCCTTGATTTTATTTTTACTGGGCAGAGACTGCCTCATTTTGGGTTACGTACAAGGACATTCTTGGCTTCAGCAAATTCTAACCCTAATGTAATTTGTAAAATTATTTGGTTTGGAAAGATGCAGAAAAGACACACTTTAGATTGTCATGTAGTTTTTATTTCTAATCCATTGAAAAGCTTAAAAATCAATGTCGTGGCATACCCCACCAATGTTGCTCTTTATTTGAGTTTGTAATTTTGCTCGGAAAAGTTTACCCAAACCCGAACAAGCAGCCCCCATCTTACTGTGGGCTGTTGGCTCCTAGGCTTTCTGAGTGTTTTTACTTGTTATGGCATTTGGGACTCTTCTTCCTTTTGAATTTTAATATGCCAAGGTGTTGTTCTGAAACTTGCTCCTCGGGAAGATAGTTGGTCACAGACACATACACACACAGGGGCACTGAGATCTTCCTCTTTTAAAAAAAAATCATGCATTTATTTTGAAAATAAGAGTTACAGAAAAAGAGGGAGAGGTGGGTCTGGTGCAGTCGCCTAGAGACTAAAGTCCTTGCCTTGCATGCACCAGGATCCCATCATTCCAGCAGCCCCATTTCCTATCCAGCTTCCTGCTTGTGACCTGGAGGGCTATGGAGTTCTTTGCTATGAATAGCTAACAATTACCATAGATTGCCATGTTATTGTTTATATAGGTAGTTATTTAAATAGGTGATCAGTTTTCATATGCTTCTTCCAGCATTATTTTAAGTTGTAGGGTATAATGGCAGCCTATTGAGCTGTCACTTGTAAGAACTGGCTGGAACACTCTTCCTTTCTTTGTGATTGTTGTTTCTTTGTTTCATTTGAAAGTCAGAGATACAGAGAGAAAGGGAGATACAGAAGAACAAACCAGTTTCCTCCTGGAATGGGTACAGTGGCTGGGGCTCAACAGGGAGAAACCAGTAGCCTGGCCCTCCCTCTGGGCCTCCGGCATGAGAGGCCCAAGCACTTGGGTCATCATCCACTCTTTTTCCGATGTATCAACAGGGGACTGGTTTGGACGTGGAACAGCTTGAACTGGAACTGTCGACTCTGATAGGGGATGCTGGCGTCCCAGGTGGCCGACTCCACTGTCACTGTTTGTGACCCTCTCTTTTTAATGAAACCCAATGCATATTAGCATGTCTGCTGCAAAACACATGACAGCATTTAGCAGGATATCCCTTGAACGCATTTATTTATGTGGATGTTAAAGCAGGTTTGGTAGAGGGTGGAGAGCTGTGTCCTGGGTGAATTCTGGCTCCTTTCAATTAATTATAACAGGGCCAATATTTCCCCAGTTACCATGGCTAACTGAAAGCAAACTGGTTTTACAGATCAAGCAAATTGGTTTTACAGATCATAACATTGATATCAGATGATAAGGAAGATTATTTTTGAAGAGATTTGTTGTATTCTGCGCTAGGAGAAAGATCCATGGGGGAGAATAAGAATGACATGAAACATCTACACGGACACTAAAATAAAAGCGTGTGTGCTGTGAGAAGCATTCAAATAATTTTTTAATGAACTGGCTCCTTTGACTTATTTTAAGATCTATATGGAGGGGGAAATAAAAGCATGACAGGAATAGAATAGATGGAAGAAAATTACACAAGATTCGGCCCCATTAGTTATGACTGACAAGGAGAAGATAATAGCCAAAAAGCAAATGGAGTTTGTTAGCACAAGGAGATAATGATAATGGGACTTTTTAACAAATGTATCAGGGAAGAAGCAGATAAAAGTTTTCTTCTTAAGTTCAGTGATCAAGAGAGATGGGCCTACCATGAATGACTCTAACATGGCTAAGGTACTGATGTTAAATTTTGTCCTGACTCCGAGATAAGAAGGAAAGTTAGTCCACTAGTGGACAGTGAAGAACATTGCAAAAATGGCTCCTAAAAATTCAGATAACAGATCGTTCATGCTTGGAAAATTTGAGCTTAACTCTATCAGCACATCTGGTTCCCATGCCTCCTTTTGGGCAATCTGGGCATCAACTAACGTGTTTATAAAATCACTTACGAGGCGCAATTTTTATAAGACAATTGTGCTGATTCTACATGAGCTAAATATGCCAATGCATTAAACTCTGGGGCTGCCAGTTTTCAAAGAAGTAAAGCAGGGAAACTGGAGTAAACAAATATTTGAAGATGCATGTTCTATGGTTTCCTTTTTGGCCACGATTCCTCTCTCTTTTTGCTAAGAAGGCCCAGAGCTGAAATGCATTGTCCATAATCTCCCATTGACTGTGAATTTGAACTGAAAGAATGTTGCCTCTTTTCCCTGTTCCTTTATTCACACACAAAAAAAACGAAAAATAAAATTACATTGAATGAATTATCTGCTAGATTGTCTGATCTCCAAAATGTTTCCGCAGAGGGATATGTGGTGATTGGAAAGAAAATATTAGAACTTCTTTCAATTTTTAATTCAGTTACTATGTCATTTAAAATAAGAAATAAATTGTTTTACTAATATTTGATTACCGGTTGACACTGGTTTCCCTATTTCAGAGTGTTCCATGGGGAAAAAATGATGCTGCTGATGAATAAATGGGTAAGAAAAATTGTATACACAATGGAATATTATTTAACCATAAAAAGAAGATCCTTTGTTTTTGGAGACAGCCTGGATAAGCTTGGAGAACATTAGGCTAGGAAAATAAATAAAGCAGCCACACTGAAACAAAAATCATATATTCTCATGTATATGTGCAAGCTTAAAATGTTGGTTTCAAGGAAGTAGACATGGGAGGCTGGCACTTGAAGGTGGAGGGTTAGCCTATTGAGCCAGGTTGCACTGTATAAACGTATTAAAATGCAGCTTTTACCCTTAGACAATCTCAGGATAAGATCAGAGTCGTAAAGAAGCTGTCAGTTGGTAGTCAACTCCAGCCCTTTGGCTGGGGAGGGCGGTGGGGAAGGTGGATGGGAGTAGTTGTAATAAAATCATTGTTTAGTGTTTGTCAAATGTTACTGGAGATGCATGTCCCTCCTGCAAGTCTGACTTAATAACAAACCTGCTTCCTGGGCTATTTGTCTCAAATGAGGAAGAGCGATTACCTGAGTAGGATGTTGCTGGTTATAGGCGAGGGTTCTGTTTTGTTTGTTTGCTTGCTTTTGTTTGGACCTAAGTTATTTTATTTTATTTTAAGACACAATTCCATATGCTCTTGGATTTCCCCAACCCCCTCCCCAAAGTCCCTTCCTAACATTGATTTCCCCTATATTATTACAATATTGTAGTCCTTTATAAGTAGTCATAAGTCCATCTTGCTATTTTAGTGTACCCTGTTTTTAAATATGGTCTTGTCATGGTTTGTTTATGTACACTTGACCCCCATTTCTACATTTTCTACGTGTTCTGGTCCCATTAACCTTGGACAGAAAATGTTTGTGAAAAATCACATTTGCGCAGAATTACATCAGGTCCGAATTTTTATTCCTTGTCATTATTCCCTAAATAGTGTGATTTAACAACTATTCCTACAGCGTTTATATTGATTTAGGAATTGTAAGTATTCTAGAGTTGATTTAAAGTATATGCAGGTATTGTGTAGGTTATATGCAAGTACAATGCCATTTTATAGAAAGGACCGGGTCATCAGTGGATGTTGGCACACATGGGAGTTCTGGAATAAATTCCCTTAGACACTAAGGGACAGCTGTTTGTAATCTGTCAATGTCTATTTAATTTTATTATTCTCTCTTTGCCATTCCATTTAAAAATGCCTTCTGTGACACTAGTGTAATACTTCTTCTTTTTAGACAATTTCGTGGACAATTACACAAAAGGACTTAAAATGTGTGAAAAAGGCTCGCTTTCTGCCCGCCCAGTGCTGCATATGAAGACAGCAGTGTTAAAATCAGGTCTCTGCTTACTGCTGTGTGTACGGCATTTTCTTTTATTTAGTCATTGGGAGACAGAGCAAATGCTTGTGAGGATGTGGAAGAATGAGAGTGCTGATAGACTGTGGGTGGTCAGGAAAATTAACACAGCCTTTCTGGGACAAGGTGTGGAGAATTCTCAAAAACCTGAACATAGACCTAACACAGGACCCATTTATCTCATTTCTGGGATATTTAAACATAATGAGGGCAGCATGTGAATGAGTTGCTGCATACCTGCACACCTATGTTTATTGTATCCCTATTCACAATAGCACACTTATGGAACCAAACCGGATGCTCATCAGTGGATGGATAAATTGTGGCCAATGTACATAACAGAATAATGCTCAGTCATCAGAAGAGTGACATCTTGACATTTGCAGCAAAATAAATGAAATTATGGATCACTGCATGCACCGGGATCCCATATGGGTCTGGTTTGATGACCTAATGGCTAAATCCTCACATACCAAGCATCGGGGTCCCATATGGATGCTGGTTCATGTCCTGGCTGTTCCACTTCCCATCCGGCTCCCTGTTTGTGGCCTGGGGAAGCACTGGAGGATGGCCCAAAGCCTTGGGACCCTGCACTCAGTAGGAGATCCAGAAGGAGCTCCTGGCTCCTGGCTCCAGATTGGCTCAGTTCTGGCTGTTGTGGCCATTTGGTGAGCAAACCAATGGATAGAAGATCTTTCTGTCTCCCCTTTTCTCTATTGGAAATCTGAGTTTCCAATAAAAATAGAATAGAAGATGACCTCGGAAGCTAAGCAGGGTCAGGCCTGGTTAGTACTTGGATGGAGACTGGGTTCTATTTCCTTTCTTTAGTATGTAGACATGTTAGTGTGGAGCGAGGGTTTGAGACTGCAGGGAGAACTGGTCCCTTAGGATTTGCATTAGCACGGCTGGCAGCTCCTTCCCCAGAGTTACCCACAAGTCTATGATTCTGTATTGCATGAGCTTATAGTGGAGCCCTCAAAACTTCACTGATTCATTCATTTCATATTATTTGAAAGCCATTCTGGGCCCAGAAACAACCATTCTGAACCAAAACAGACACAGCAGATAAAAATTCTTGTTCCCATGGAACTTACATTTTAATCTTGAGAAGCAGCAGGGGTAGATGCTTAAGCAAAGGGCATAGTTTTAAATGATCACATGACATTACAGAATATATAAGGCCTTTAAACTTAATATTTGATTCTCAGTTTTTAAATTTGTATCATTTTCTTCTTGGAAGACCTCTGTTTTTCCTGATATAACCATGTCCTTTGCTTGTGTGATTCATTTCTTGGTGCCGAAGCTTATGAGGTTGATATATTACTTTTTCCTAATCGTACTTTTTCGTTTCTTTTTTTAAATGAAAGAAATATATACCTTGGAATTCTTTCATCTGTATAAAGGGATTCAGTATTGTAGGTTTCTTTATCCTAAGTGAAATAGCTTTGGATTTTAAAAAAATGATTCAGAAAAAAAATATATATATATATATGTAACAGTCAACCCGCAGGTCTTTATGGAAGAGGCAAAATATCTCAGGAAGGCCGGAAAATTAGTTTCAACTTCAGTTTGCATTTTTAAGGATAGCAAAGGTGACCCTTCAAGACCTGCTGCCAGGGTTCTTGGACCAGAGACATTGTTTATAAACTATTAAATAGGAGAAGCAGGGCAGGTTTTGCGCTTCCATTTGTCTTTTCAATATCTAAGCTCCATGATTTGCCATGTCCTGGTGGTGCTCTTTTGGACAAGTGACTAAGCCCTCAAACCTGCAGTTACATGTGCAGCAAAGGGGTAATAATTGTACCATCCTCGCCACATTGTGGGAAGGATTAAATATGTCATGCACTGTGACTTGCCTGGTTCATTACAGTTTTGAATCATTTGCATTGCTATTGTGGTATTGGTGGAGATAGCGTAACATGACAGTTGAAATCCTGGATACTGGAGTAAAGCTAACTTGGTTCAAATCTGCCATTTAATAGTTCTATGGGCTTGGGAGACTCCATAACGTCTTATACCTCAGTTGTTTCATTTGGCAAAAAAAAAAAAAAACTATTATAATAGTATCATACCACTAATTTTTGTGTATATATTGTAATGCATGTAAAAAGTAGTAATGTCTAACATTATTAATTGGTATTTGACCACTTTTAAAATTTTATGTTTAAACAAATGTATTTATTTGGCAACTGGGGATGCAAGGGAGAGAAATAGGGAGAAGGAGGGAGGAAGAGAGAAAGAGAGAGAGGGAGAGAGAGAGAGAGAGAGAGAGAGAGAGAGAGAGAAATTTCCTGTCTGTAGGTTCACTTCCCAAATGCTCACAGTAGCCAAGACTGTATTAGACTGAAGCCAGGAGGCAAAAACTTTGCTCAAGTGTCCCATGTGAGTGGCAGGCACCAAACCGTTTAAGCCTTCATCTGCCCCCTAGGGTTCCCCTTAGCAAGAAATCTGAGTTGTGAATGGAGCCAGGAGGTGAATGCAGGCACTGTGATATGAGATGTGGACATTCTAAGAAGTATCTTTGGTACTGGGCCAAATGCCTGCTCCCGAATAAATGCCAAAGTGAAGCACTTAGTTCATATTTTAAACAAGAAGTGAACTGAGTAGTTACAGGACAAAAATAAACCACATCACTCTTATTTCCTCACATGTGTCAACATTTTTTTTTTCTGAAGTGTTTGCTAACCAGAAGAACTGCATGGTAGGAGACTGTTGGACTGAAGGGTCCTCAACTTGATCAGTTCTTAAGGAGTCTCTTGGATTGCTCAGGTAGAAGGTCAAGGCTTCAGAATGGCCAACTTCTAGAATGAGCCAGCCATTGTCTCCTTGTACATTCTTCAGCAGAGGCTGAGAATGTGTGGCTTCTCTCTGTGCTTGTGGGAACATTGCCATCCTTTCCAGCACAGAAGAAGTGACTGCGATTTCAGAGATGCTTTTAGCAATTCAATGCCTTGGCTTGTCCTTCAGCAAAAAGGCATTCCAACAGAAATGAAAATATAAACAATGCCACTCCATTCCTCCTACACTAAGACTCCCTATAAAGAGTGACCCAGAAGACTTTTAAGCAAATGAAAATAGTCTTCCACTAGGAAGATAAGTGTTTTGATTTCCTCTCTATAGTTTACAAATCTGCTTTTCCAATTAAGTGTAAAGTGCAGCAAAACATAATCAACCCAGCTTGGAAGGCAGCCCCGGAATTGGCCACTAAGTATTACCGCTGAGCATCATTTGTCTCAGGCTTTTGTGGGGATATGAGAGAGATTTGGGGAGGATTTCTTGCAGAAATCTAAGCTTTAACCCACTAACGAAGTCAATGCCATCCAGGAGTCATGGCTTGTTATGAACTTTGAATGTGGCCTGATTTCACTGATTACTTTTAAAAGTGATTGGAGGTAGTCAGAGTTGGTTTTGAACACATAGAATTTGAAAATTCCTGTGGGTATGTGATTGTCAGTTTGCACTGATGTACTTTGGTTGCCGGCCTTTTGTCCAATATATTTTTCTGTTGGAACAAAAGGATTATTAAAAATGTGCTTGTAGCAGGGGCTGTTGATTAGTTAGTATGAGACTGTGAATAGCTGTTCGGCCTTTGACAGAGAACACAAACCATAATTTGGAACTTGTAATGTAAACTTTGAAACAACTGAGTGACTTTGCAGACCTGAGTCAAGCATAAACAATGAAGTGGGTTGAAAGAGTTGATCTCTCCAAAATGTCACGTTCCACAGGAGAAAGCTTTCAGTATTTGATCTGTCACTAGAGTGCTCCAAACATGACACTCCTTGAACATAATACACTTTGATGATTAACCGGATTAACTTTCCCAGTACAAGGGAAAGGCCACCTGTTGCCAGAATGGCCATATTCCTCGTTGGCTGTCTTGTAGCTGTCAACACTTCAATGCAATCTGCAGCCGACATGCTGGAATATAATGAATATGTCAGAAATTGGAGGTCAGCCATCCAAGTACATGAAAACTTGGCTCGCCTATGTTGTCAGCATGGAGGCCTCCTCTATCATCTCGCGCAAGGATTTCTGCACCACTTGATTTGTTTGCACAGGGTTTGTTGCTGTTGGATGGGGGTGCGTTTCTGAGAGGATTTTTGACAGCCCATTCAAATATTTTCAGTGTGAAAAAATAGGGCTTCCGGTTTCAAGCTCTTCAAATAATAAGCCTTGGGAAATGCCGTGGTAGCTAATGGCGGTGAGGTCTGTTGTTGGTGTAGTGTGGCAACTTCCACAGATTCTTAGAATATTTTGATTGGAGTGCTGGGGTGGTTGTTTGGAAGTTCAGCGCCACTGGAAGAGATTTTAGCAGCTCTCAGTTCTCTTGTTCTTCACATGTAGCTGTCAGTAATGTTGGGTCAGGTAGGCCATGAACTCCAGGTGGAGGGAAGTATAAGTGATGTCTATTTATTGATATAAGTTTAGGATATGGAGGATATAGCATGTGTCTGTTTTCCCCTGTCCTAATGCTGAAGAGCACAGGATTTATGGTCATCTCTGGCATGTCTGCTCTTTTCATTTCTGCTCAGAGTTCAGTCTGTTTCGTCTGATGTCTCAGGAAGAGTCTGTGATGTCCTGATCAGTGTGATTGAAGAATCGTGAGGAGTTATTACCTCTAATGGCTGGAGGTAAGAGAGCCTCGAAGCAGTCTTAGCTACTGTTGAATGCAGTGCCGAGCCTTTAAAGGCCAACTCAAAGGAGAATTACATTCTTGGCCTTAGCGAGGGCACATCTCTCAACCATGGCACATCTTGACAGTCCGCACTGATTCACCTGTGCTGCAGGAGGAGGAGGAAGTCCTGTGCTCCTTAGGATATTTAGCAGCCTCCCTGCTGCTTGCTGCTAGCTGCCATTTGTATCTCTTTACTCATGAAATCCTTATGTCTTCAGATGTGTTAAATCGCCAGTGTTCTTTGGGGGCCCACTCTAAGGTAAAATCATCCCTGGATGAGAACTACTGAGCCTTGGGATTCCAGGATCTGTCAATTATATTGTGATATCATGAGGAAGCCCATCATATGTACAAACCCATCCTCCTAACTTCGCATCTCAATTTCAAGCCAAAACATGATTGAAAAAGTGTGGGAGATGTATTGCCTTCTACCTCATAATTCACCTTCCTCTATACGTCCTAAGCTGTGGACTTGGCATCAAAGGTGCCAGAATATCTTCTGTTGGTTTTGGTAACAACAATGATTCTCAAGTACTCAGGAGGAGAAGGACTGTAGCCTGTAGTTGTTGAGGGACTTACTTGTGTGCTCAGTCACACCATTACTTGATCTTTAACAGATACAGCAGTGAGTTGTGTGATTAACATCTGTACTGTCTTACCAGCTTGCAGCACTGAGATCCTGCCCAGGCACGCAGCCTTAGTAACAAGCAGAGTTCATGTTTAAATCAAGGAGCTCTCACCCAGAGTCTCATGCTAAGCTACATACATGCACTTTCTCCTTATTGGGGTTAAAACACAATAGAGGGATCCTGCTTCCATGGATGGAACAGTGAGTGGTCTTCAAACATCGGTTCTCAGCAGATTCCTTTCCCAGCAGTTTCACATAATTTAGGCCTCAGTGAGTCACATCGTATAATCATTTTATGAGAACAAAGTGGCAGATAGCTAATTTAAAATTATCCCTGTCAAAAGAAGATAAGAAAATTACGTGTGGGTTTGATTAAAAAAAAAACATTTTATATCTCTTCTAAAACACTTGTTAAATTTTATCGAGCAGTGACCTTATAAGCTGAGACCTATGACATATCGACAGGCTGCCTGCTGGGTAGGAATCAGAACAGTTGTTCAATATCCACTTTGCATTAATTAATTCAGGATTTAATTTTTGCTATTTGTTCCCATGATCTCTAATATTTTCTGAATGTGTGGACAAGGAAAAACATCTGACTACTGAATTATATTTCTGTCTTGTTTTACTAGTAAAGGTTTAAGAACTAGGGAGATGGTCAGAAGTCAGGCGTATGGAATAAAAGAAGACAAAACAAATGAAAACAGACACCAATTTAATCCACAGCCTGGAAGATGAATAACAAATTTGCTATCTAGGTTTTCTCAGTGCAATACCAGAGTTTCTTTCTCCTTCTTAAATTATTTTAAAGATTTATTTATTTTTGTTGTAAAGTCAGACACACAGAGAGGAGGAGAGACAGAGAGGAAGATCTTCCATCTGATGATTCACTCCCCAAGTGGCCGCAACGGCTGGTGCTGTGCTGATCCAAAACCAGGAGCCAGGAACTTCTTCCAGGTCTCCCACATGGGTCATCCTGGACTGCTTTCCCAGGCCACAAGCAGGGAGCTGGATGGGAAGTGGAGCTGCTGGGATTAGAACCGGTGTCCATATGGGATCCCAGTGTGTTCAAGGTGGGGACTCTAGCTGCGAGGCTACCACGCGGGGCCCAGTTCATTTCTTTATTAGTACTTAGTAGGTCACAGATGTCTGCAGTTTTTTGGAGACCAGTGAACAAATCAGAGTAAGGAATGTCTTCTAAGAGAAAATATAGAAACATCTTAGCCACACAGAAAATACTTTTATTGCCTTTAAGAGTGTTTCATTATAGCAATGAAAGTCTGATTAATACCACTTGTTGCACAGATCCCCCAAACGACCAAACCATGGCCAATTTTGTCCTCAGCTGTATTCATTATCTGTCAGTATGAGATGAATTATCTCCAAATTCACCATCCTAAAGCAGCATTCATCTGTCGTCTCAATGCGTCTGTGGGTTAGATCTCTGTGTACACGTTTTTTGTGCCCTCTGGCTTCGTGTCTTTCGCAACGTTCTGGAGATCTCAGGACGTTCAGGGGAAGAATCCGGGATTGTGTTCTTCAAGAGCTGTTGGCTGGAGACCTCCTCCAGTTCCTTTCAACAAAGGAAACTCGCCAGCGCATCCTACATCACGGCAGTAGCAGAAGCAAACAGGAGTAAGGAGAAGAAGAAGAAAGCCATGGTCTCACAAGAGCAATGACGTCTCAGCAGCCTCTGCATCATCTAGCCTCTAGAGAAAAGTCACGAAGTCCAGCCCACATTCAAAGAGAGGCAGGGAACATTGAGGAGCATTTCAGAAGTGTACCTACCACAGCCAGTTGACTTTAGCCATTCCGTGGTATCCGAAGCAAATTCCAAATCTCACATCACATCTTCTATAAGCATTTCCATGGATTTCCCTCTAACAGGGCTCTTTCAAACATGATATCGCCATAGGATCATTAGTATACCTGAGATTTAATAGGAATTCTCAAACATTTAGTTAGTGTCTAAATATCCAATTGTTTCACGACCTTTGCAGTGTGCTGAAATTAATGGATGTAGTTTTGAAAATTCTTTTAATTTTCTCTTATTCTATTGCTTTCTCATTTTCCCTTGTTGAAGAAACTGCCCTATTTGGCCTGTAGTTTTCCGTAGTCTGGAGTTTGCTAATTGGATTCCTGTGGTGTTCATTCATCATGTCTTTTATTTTTCTTTATAAGTTGATAATCATTGATTTTAAGATAGCAGTATTCACAAATTAAAATCAAGGCACATCATCATTATTCAGGGCATTGAATAATTGATGCAGTTGATGTCCTTGCCATTGCCTTAGCTTGTGCACTGGTGTTGGACATGTTTATTACTGCTGTGAACTATGTATGTCTATACTATTATGGGTGTTGAGTTTAACTGCCACTTGATTTTGGTTTTGGAAGAGATTACAATAAAGTTGTGTTTTGAAAGGGAAAGTCACTGTGTGTGTGTGTGTGTTTGTGTGTGTCAAAAGACACTGTTGACAGAACAGAGCGTGTAAATCTGATTTATTCCTGATCAGGCCATCATAACCTTTGATATTTGAGACAGAAAACCAAGCGAGAACATTCGAAGAAGGCCTGTGTGTCCTGCTGTTCTCTGAAAAGATCAATGAAGAGCCAGCATCAACACTGCCACTTGGCTGTCCGGTCTTTCTGTGGAATTTTCAGTCAATAGAGAAGTACTCTTTTAGGTTAAAGTCAGGAGAGACATAGTTTTCAATAGAATAGCGTGGGAAACATAGAAATCCATCACTTTGAATACTAATGCGATTCCTCATGAATTCTTTTTCTTTTGCAGAAAAAAAAATTTCGCTTCAGGAAATATTGAGTAAAAACTGTAATACCACATAGTCAACGTTAGCTTACCTAACGCACAGAAAAAATACTGGATGGAAAGATTTCAGATTGGTGACAGTTATGAGATTCTGAGATACTTTTTTATTTATCCTTTCTGATTTGCTTCCCTGAATTCTCTACAATGAATATGTTTCCAAATCATAAAAAAAATCATCCCTAACCCAGTATGTACTATTTTATAATTGCCCTATCTGGGAACTGATGGTCCAGAGGTGGGATGGAGTTCATGGGAGAAGCTGTGGCTACCTGACACCTGCAGATTGGAATGAATAGCACCTGCTGACCATGGAGACCTTCCAACCATGCTCATGTGGGAGGAGCCTATCTCCTGGCTGCTTGGCAAGTGCTCCAACCACTCTCACTCAGAGATCTATCCTAACACTGCCTCATGGCATATCTTCCCCAATCCTTATCATTCTTTTCAAGAGTACTTGTGACCGATGTGGTGATGTGGCGCTCTCCTGGGCCGGGCCTAAGCCGCTTACAGACGAGGGACGGCCATTCATGGCGAATGCTGCCGAGCTGCTCGTTCTGTCTTGCGGGCTCCTGGTTCCTCTTTCCCCTGCCTCGGCGTGGTGGGAGAGGCCAGGGGTGCGGAATCCGGCTCGATCTCCGCTCCCTCTGCCTTGTGCCGCCTGAAGGTGCTGGCGTTGGGGGTCCAGGCGGGGGTCCTCGGACGTGGCGGACACCCTTCGCCCTCTGCCGTGTCGGTGTGTCATGGTGTGTGGGCGGGCCCCGTCCCGCGGTGGTGGTGCGGGGCTTGTCTGGCAGAGTCTGACCCTGCTCAGCTCTCTGTGGTGCTCCTGGAGCGGTCCAGGTCGTTTGCCTCTCAGGCGCCTGGAACCGAGTGGTGCCGTCGCTCCTTCACTGCCCCGGTGTGCTCTCTCCCGGGTGTGCCGTCGCAGCCTCGCTGGTGTGTGCTGCTTGGTGCGTGGGAGTCCCTGGGGGGTCGAGGCGGTAAGGAAGAGGTAGCGTGGGTGCAGCGCAGGCCCGCCGCCGCCGCTGCTGCTGCTGCCGCCTGTGGCCTTGCTTGGCCGCTGGTGTCCCCTGCGCGTCTGTGGGGGCAGGTGGCTTCCTTTCCTCTACCGCAGACCCCTCCGCCCGGCTTCGGGCTCGCCCCGCGGGTTGGGTGTTGCTCCCTCGAAGGGCCCTCTTGGCCTGGTGAGAAGTGCGCTCGGGGTTGGTGGGGTGCGGCCCGCCTTCGGTGAGAAAAGCCTTCTCTAGCGATCTGACAGGGACGTGCCTTACGTGATGGGGTGCCGTATCCCCCGCTTGTCGCCGTTCCTTCCCTCCTGGTGTGTGTCGGTAGCCACGCTGCTGACGACGCGGATGGCTCGGGTTCGTTGTGCGTTAGGTAAAAAAAATAAATAAATAAATAAAAAAAAAAAAGAGTACTTGTATAGGATGTTCTCAAGCTGAGCTTTTAAGATTTTAGAGGCCTCCTTATAAGAAGAAGTTCTGGTAGTACTTTAATGGCATTTTTGCTAACTTATTAGGGGAGTGAGACTGAACAATCTGTAGAAATAGGTTTTCAAGAAGTTATTTCAGTAAATATAAATTTAAACTCTAAATGACAGAAAAGCGATTTCTATTAGTTATTTTTCCACCTTGAGGCTATTAAAATGATTGTGTTCTTATTTCTTAAAACATTAATTTACTTCTTAAAAAATTTGAAACATAGAGAAAGAACAAGAAAGAGACAAAGGTGAGGCCAAAGTCAACAGGAGCAAGAAGTCCAGCATGGTTCCTTCACTTAGGTGCCAAGCACATCAACTCATCAACTGGCACCTACCTGTCGCCTGCCAGGGTGTGTATTAGCAGGTAGCAAGAACCAAGAGCAGAACCTGGGCCCAGATCCAGACACCTGCATCTGAGCTGTGCCTGATCTGGACAGCACTTGACAGCTGTCAAATGTCTGCACCAATGGTGTGCAGATGATGAAATACAACCCCAAACCCAGCGCTAAATAAACTCTCTCACAGAAGCGAGGTTAGAAAACTTGGGAACTTTTCTTCTCTCATTAGATGTGTCTTCCTGTGGAGAATCTCATTTCTTTGATACATGATAGTGTAAATTGTTAAATACTCCTACATGACAAACTTAATGAAGGCATTTCAGTAAAATGTGCTTATGTAACTTTTATTACACGGCATTTTTTCCTCTGGTAGTCTGCCTTCTTTTGTTTAAAAGTTTGGCTGGAGAAATTTTACATTTGAAGTACTACTATTTTCCAAATTACATTTGAATGCCATTGAAAACATCATGGTGATCTCCCCAGCGTTCTGTGTTGTGTAATTTCAAGGCATATAGCGGCACTTCAGATGTCTGCTCAGGTCCTGCATGGTTAAAATCATCAATACAACCCCTTGCACCCTGAGCTGAATTTCATATTGAAGAACATTGCAGAATTCACAAGTCAATGGAGGATTTCTAATAGATGGATTATGGTATCAGGGTGACAATCATTTAGGATTTGGGAACAGATAGGTTCAATCTTCATAGTTCTGAGAAATCCACCACTATTCCAGATTCAGCAAGTTCCACAGTCTTTAACCGTACCGTGTAAGACAATATCCTGCAAGGACAACAGTTATTTGTTTATTTAAATTTAATATATTCTTTTTGGAGACATTTAAAGTGACAATTAAGATCCAAATTTAAAACAAGGCTCAACTACATCTCACACTAAGAAGTTCTCGCTCAGCTTAGGTGAGATGGAGATGTATCCGTAACCTTCCACACACATGCTACATTCGCACATGTACAAGCACTCACTTTGCTGTTACAGCATCCCCTTCTGCCAAGTTTGTTTTGGCACTGATTATAAATTACATACGATTTTGAGCTATGTTAAAATGTGAAAAGTGCTGCATCCTTGGCTTGATGAAATTCAGTAATAAATAACATTTATTGAGTATGGAGAATATGCTAGACATTTGACTTCTGTTATTTTATTTAATCTTCATCATTGCTCCCATTCAAAAGCATTGCTGTGTCCTCATTTACTGATGAAGAAGAACAAGTATAACAAAATTTGAGTCTTTCTCCCAGAATTGAATCAAAGCTTGGATTTGAAGTTTGTGTTATCTTTACTTCCCGACTTCCAGTGTTTTTTGTGTGCAAGAAAGTGCTGTCCAGTAAAACTCTGTGTGATGGAAATTTTTTCTGCATGTGTACTCAGGTGGCTGTCCACCATGGTAGCCACTAGCTACATGGCATCTCTGAGCAGCCGAAATGATATTGGTGCACCCGGACAACTAAAATTTTAATTTAATCTAATATTGAAAAGGCACTTGAGGGTAATGGTTCTATGTGGGGCAGTGTCCCAATAGATGGAAGATTGCTATATTTTCAGGAAAAAATCAAAGAATTGAGCATCACAGGATTCATTCTTTATTCTGAGATAATTACTTCTTTGAGACAATATGACTATTCTAATGGCCTTTTAGAAGCTGGTCAGTAGCTCTCTGCTTGAAATAAAGGGCCAAGTAGAAAAATGATGTTACCGCTGCAAGGTGTGTTGAATGATGAAGCAGAGATGTGTCTTAATTCATTTTCCTTAAATCCACATGATCTCACTTTTGTTGCTCTGATACTGCTGTTTAACATTCTGTATATCTTACTTTCCGGTTTTCAATTATACTTTCCCAGACATTCTAGAAGGCAAGCTGAATTGGTATGACTCTTGTCCATTCTGAGAATCTTGAGAGTCACACTATAGAACGTGCTCATGGCCCCACAGGTGAAGTCGCTCGTCTTTGGTTAGTATCTTAACCTTCTGATTTCCAGTACTCTGTGCTTTCCTTTACAAGGAATGCTTGTGAATGCAACGGGTCTGTTCACTTGGGATGTTAGAAAATAATCAGCCTCCTTTAAGCCTTGAGAATTGCTTAAAGGAGAATTGTATTTACCTGTGACAAGTCAGGGAGCCCGTGGGAAGATGCCAATGCCAAAAAGAGGCTGTAAGCTAGGGCTTTGGTCCCAAGGTTTAGGGCTTTGGTCCCAAGGTTTAGGAGTGCATCCGGATTGCAGAAAACGGGGGAGCTGGAGGATCTTTCTTGTTCAGGCAACATGCATTTTTACACATTGTGTGTTCAGAAGTCTGACTCCACACGATTTCTTGTAGTTTCCCCTGGAGCTTGGTGTTTGGCACCCTGAACAAGAAGTAGCAAGAGAAGCCTCACTAGAGAATCTAGTAAGCGAACAGTTTCAGTCTCTGCTCCATCTTGCACTCACTCCCTCCACCTCCTTGATAAATCCTAGGAGTTCTAGGACTTCTTCCTCCACTCTTGAATCAAGCACAGTTTATTAAAACCAACTCCGCTGATAGAAATTCAGACCTTGGATGGAAGTGGTCTCAAGGAGATTGGTGAAATGAAGTTCTCCAGCCGAGCACTCGTCTCTCTCAAGGGAACTCCTTGTCAATGGTGCAGACTCCTGTCTGCATGCTCATGTTGAGTGTTCAGGCTAACTTCAGCCTCAAGGGCATGGAGGAGAATCACTCACAGCACTGCTAACTCTTTTGCTGCTGCTCAGTGTGGCCGTAGGGGCAAGCGTTAGGATTGTATGTTGCAAATAAAAGGAATACGTCATCATTCCAGTTCCTCCCTGGATATTTTGGTTGGCTTCAAATACCATTCCTCTTGTAATTAAGTGGGGAAGAGAAAACAGATGGTCACCTTGTCAAATCTTGTTTTCAAGTTAAATACACACAACTCTCTTTCATATGCAAGATAATTCCTTTGTAGTGGCAACACTTCAAGATAGGAAAACACAGGTGGCTGTGTGTAGGGGGCCAGTGTATGTGCATGTAACTGTTAACCTGCTTCAACAGGGAACTCAGAAAAATGTCCTTGATCTTTAGGGAGGTGCCATCTATGATATTCTGTGTTGACTAAAAGAGCAACCATTTAGCTTCTCTGTACTTCAGTCACTTCAGGGTTACACCTTACGTACATACAGTTATCAGGACCCTCTAAGATGAAAGGAATTGTGGGAGGGTACCGGTGTCTTCTCATTCATAGAACTTTGGATATGGAGGAGGTTCTGATAAGAGGAAGAAGCCGAATGATTCAACCATTCCTTTCTCGTGCACCTACTTCCTGGAACCAACAGGATCCACGAATGAGGGAAATCTAGAATCCTTCCAGATTTTTCTTCCTGATAGAAGAAAATACCATCAAGCTTTAAAAAATACTTACAAAGCAATCCATTGAGAATCCATTGAATGGTGCCTCCCCAGCACAGTCCAGCTCTCTACTGAGTGCATCTAGATCAATTCCTTTATGAAATCCACGGGAGATACTGCTCTTCCCCACTCTGAGTGGAATCGGGAAATGAGAAACCATGGGGAAGCCTTTCTCCGTGTTCTAGTCCCACTGTCAGTCCCCTTCGTCCTTTCAACGTTACAGTGCCTGGAAGATGCAGACAGCACAGATCAAGAGAAATGCTAACTGCCTCTGTTCTGGAAAAACGCTTGCTCTCCATGCTCCAGGTTACCAATGATGATGTATTGAGCACCTACTGTGTACTTAGATTTTTTCCTCTGGCCCTTAAGCAGAATACAATGATTTTTTTTTTTTTAAAAAAAGACCTTTATAAGACTTCAATTTAAAATCCAGTATTATTTTTTTTAAATGTGTGTCATTTCTCTTGGATTCTTGAAGTCTTTTGCGAAGTGTTGACTTGAAAGAAATTTCCTTTATCTTTGTTTATTTCATTTAGCTAGAGAGGAGTAAAGGAGATAACTTGGGCTTGGTATTTTCATAAAGGCTCTTTTAAAATGTTTTGACACTTTGGTTGGTGGTCTGGCTAATCTGCACAGGATTTATGATAGCATAAATTCTTCCTGTCTTAAAATGGACAGCTTGAGAAATCAACCAGTACTGTGTGCCACATTAAAAATATGCCTCCTAATGGCATGAGTAGCTGTCATTTCCACTTGGCTGAAAAATGCCCTTAAATGAGGACGTAACATACCATCTCCCAACTTCCATGCTAAACCTTTGGGCTACAGAGGGCATGATAAAATACATTTGCAAAGCTATTGGATGATCATATGTTTCATGAACACGTGCAGTCTATGTAAGTCTCAGTTAAAACAAAACCCCTGAATTTATTAGCTGAGAAATGGAGACCCTGATGCTGACTCACTGAGGTTTGATTCGAATTATTATGAATGAAGTTAATTGGCCAAAGGAAGAGTTTGGGTAGTATGAGTTCCCTGGGAAGGAGGCTGCACTACCAAAACAAATGACTCTTTCATGGATCTTGTTTTCCTCTGTGGCGCTAAAGGAAGGTCCCCTTTGCATTATTCAATGTTTTTGGCTTATTTATAATCTCAGAGGAAATGCTGCACAAAACCACAAATATTTCAAATGTCACTGTTATCACTGAATTACTCCTTCAGACTGCAAATGAAACCAGGAATGCATCTGCCATTTAAAACTTCCAGAAGAGTAAAATGTGATCTTCAAGGTTAAGCAGATGTGTTAGAAGCACTTTCATCCATTGTTTGTTTTGCTAATGAAAGTGAAAGCTTAATACGTGTAACACATTTCTCTTTTTGTCAAATTGCTACTGGGTTATCACGTTTAAAATGGATGTAATAAAAATGCAGCTTTTTTTTAAAAGACCTGAAAGATCAGGTGTCCTTAACGACTATGTGTTTTATTTTTCATTAACAAAATTTAGAAGCTGTATTTTATTAGGAATAAAACATATTCTATTTAGGAGTTTTAGCTTCTTTATTAGGCTGCAAAAGCTTAACGACTTCAACTTTGTATGTAATAGAGCCGTGTTCAAGATCCACAGAAGTTATTTCTAAGGCTTAGGCTTGTTCAAAGATGCCCGTTTCACCTTTGAGTTATAAACTTGATCTTTCAAGTTTCTCTCTTAGGTTGTACCCTAGCCTTCCTGCTTTCTTCCTGTAGGGAACAATTTGTCATTCATTTTTTCTGCTCTTTGCATTTTGAAGATGAGGAAAACATGACTTGTGCATTGTTAAAACTCCTAGATTGTTGCTTAATGGAATAGTGACAATTTACCATTATTTCCTCTATCATGGTGTTGGTTTGGTCCTGGTCAGAGAACGATCAGAGTTAGGCAAAAGATACGGAACTGAGAGAAGACAGGACACAGATTCACTGCCAGAATCAATTTATTAAAGCGAAGTAAATTCACAGAGGCGGCCAAGTGGCAGCAGGAATACAGAGCAAACTTCTGGCACAGGGCAAGAATGCAGTTACGAGCTTGGTGGACACAGCATAAGTCAGGTAGGGGGCTGAGAGAGCTTGCTGGAGACTTCTCAGACTCTGGGAGGTTTTCTCTCTGAAGGTCAGGTAGTCGGAAAGGAATGCAGGGCGTAGGGTGGGAAACAGTACCAGGCATGGGTTAGAGGCAAGCGTCTCTGGAGAGATTGGGTCGGTTTACAGGTTGGGTGCTTTAATGGCTGAGGAGCTAAAATGGCCAAGGCATATGTTCCTGTTCCATCGGGTACCTGGTGAAAAGAGGACAGTTGGTAACTAATCTCTGCCTGGGACCACTTCCATCCCTTTCTTCCCTTCATTTCCAGACACTCTCATCTTGTTGTCACCACCTGCTATGCTTGTCCCTTCTCTGTGATGAGTGATGTGGACTTAGGAAGCCAGTTTAGGATCATGAATGTGGAAGCCAGCCTCTCCCACCTCTCTGCACCCCATGTGATCCTATCTGCCCACCTGTCATTCAAAGTCCTTTCCAGAGAATACTTGGGACCTGAGAGGGGCTGCTCCTCTTTCAAGCTCTTAACAGCCCTTGCTAAGGAGCGGTTCTCTCTCTCTCTCTCTCTCTCTCTCTCTCTCTCTCTCTCTCTCTCTCTCTCTCTCTCTCTCTCTCTCTTCACCTCTGTGGATGGAAGATAGAAACCTCTCTCTTCCTCTCTCTTTCCCTTTCTTTTCCATTCTCCTTGAATATGGCCCACCTGTGGCTGTATTCTTCACCTTTTCAACAAACCTTACCACGTTGCAAGCCATATCGGGGCTTGTGCTTAGAAACTTTTTTTAGTAAGAGGTAAGAACCTTGGAAAGAATTATTAGGCCCAAACCTAGACCACACCATGAATGTACTTGGCCTCACACCCAGTATGTGAAGTTCCTTATCTAACTGAGGATGAGTGAATTGTGAACATTCTAAATGGTGCTCTGACCAACCCAGGAAAGGAAATCACCCCAAAATTTCATGTGAAGATGAGCAGTGTAGTCTTGTGGAAAGACATTTCTAACTAGTGCATTAGCTGAGTCACAGCTCTCCAGGAGAAGATTCTGAGCATGCTGTCTTGGGGGAAAATAGTTCTTTGGATGCAAAACTACAACCGGCAGCTTGTCTGCCACAGTGTCCATGGTCAATAACTATTTGCTGCATTAAAATGTCGACTGGCATTCTCTCCTAAAGCCATAGAAAGCTTTTCCAATTTTTTTTAAAACATCTTTGTAAAATAGTACAGACATTCCTTTCCATGGTGAAGAGAAACTGTCCTTAAAAGAGGTGTAAGAGGAGACACTAAGAAAGAAAAGAGAAAAAAAAGGTAGAGCGAAAGAGACAGACAGGAAGAGCAGGAAGGAAGGAAATGAAGTTGGTCTGCCTCCACGTTTGCTTGCCGTTTTGAGATGAAGCCCGACCACACGAAAACCCAGGGGAATCAAGCATCATTTAGCATTCAACTTGCGATTCATTTTGTGACTCAATCATTATGCCAGCTCATTTGTCTGCAGTTCAAAAATGTGTGATAAATTCAAAACTCAGAAGTAGGATTCTTTCACTTCCTGCTACTAGAGTGAGCATGGTACATCTGCCTGTTTTGGATCATTTCTAAGCTTTTCTCAAAGGTTAGCTCCATTTTGCCTGAAAGATCGCTTTTTGAACCACTGAAATGTGTTTCTCATCGAAACTTCATCAGATGACAATTTCTTTTTAAAAATTCTTTTTTGGCAGATATTATGATTCAAAGGTTTAGGTTACCTTGCCCAAGAGTGTTAAATGTCTCTTGAATAGATCCTCTTCATTCCAATATCTTAGGCATTTCATTCCCTTAACTTCCCTTCCCTGGCCTGCTACTGCCTTCTGTCATAATCCTTCATAGTTTAATTATTTCTTTAGGCTTTTGGGAGGAATTATTGTACTAAGAAATAGGGTAACTCATGATTTTTCCTCCGCAAAGCCCTTCATGATTTCATTTGATTCCATAAGAAAGCTTGGACCACCCAATAAACATTCAAGATCTTTTGCAACCTGCTTCCCAAATACCTTGCCAGCCTCAAACTCTTCTTTCTGTGGCTATTAGACGCCTGTACTAAGAACTGTTCAAATACACTGGCAGCTTTCACATTTCTTCATCTTTGTTCATTGGAATTTCTTGTTCTGAGTGTCCTTACGCTGCCTTGACTTTTTTGGAAATTGTAGCACAGCTCAAATCTCACTCCCTCTATAAAATCTTGGGCTCATTCACCAGCTAAAGGTAATTTTTCTTCTATTCTTCAATAGCACATGGGGTGTATTATTATAACAGTAGAAATGGGGGAAGTTTCACACTTCAATCTAACTCCTCTTAGGGTACATCTTAGTTTTGGAGAGAGGATTTAGTTTTCAGTGAAAGAAACAATTTAAGGTTAAAAAAAACGAGAAGTATTTATTGGCTCATGGAAATGAACAAATGCGGTAGTTGAGCTGGTGGCATATGGTGCATGGCTCGTGTTCCCAGAGGTCTGTCCCTCACTGTATTTCATGGCTGTGATTTCCTGCAGGTTGATCTTAGTCTGAAGCAGGACCTCCACTCAGCCATGCTAGGAAACTCGCTTGCAGTTGGCCTAGATTTACACAGTCATTTTTGCTCTCGATTTTAGAAAGCGAGAAATTCTCTTTCGTAGCACTTACTTCAACCCACTCTAGGATTCACATTGCTGGGGGTTGGGACACGTACCCACTTTGAGTCTGTGGTTATTTCTGGGCAGGTTGGGTTCTGTGATTTGCAATTCTAGGGACGTGTTTCCATGGTGAAAGCCGTGGGGCCTCAAAATGGACAGGAAGAGAACCACGTTAAGTGTGAAAAAGTCTCCCAGAGGAAAATAAGGTTTGTTCATTACATTTTGGATTGCCTGCTTTGATCTGTCTGCATACCGCTGCTTGTTCCTGTATGTCTTAACCTTGAATAATAAGGCTTGGCATGAACACAACTTCAATACATTATAGGTGAAGACAAACGTTAAGTGAGTGAAGGATCTGTCAGGCAGTTAGCAATTGAAATATTCTTGGACTCATGTTCTTTGCATCATTTAAAAAACATTCTGATATTTGATATTTTCTAGTCATTCAGGGAAAACAAAATCCATGGAATAAAGAGGAAAGGGTTAATGCTTAAGCCATGTAGTTAAGGTGTTACACCTCAGCTGACTAGTAACACCACTATAAATGAATTCTTTTTCCTTTAAGAGCAATTGCTTCTAGAAGGGGAAATGTTGACACAGGTTATTACCATGGTTAAAACAACAGGTGAAGCTTAAATTTTTGTCCTAGTTGGGCATTCAATTTTGCTTTACAGAAATATGGGTTCTTGCCAAATAACTTTTTAAAAAAATCTTCAAAATAGCAAACTGAAAAGGAGCTCCTTCTTTTCATTTCAAGGCAAGTGGAGATCATCTAAGAAGCTCACCCAGTTTTGTATTCTTTGCTCTAAATAGACTGTGTGCGTTGGTTAAACTGGGTTCCAGGTGATGCTGGGCAAGGTAGTCGACCACAGTGGCTGTGACATGAGCAGTGTGAGACTGTGAATGTCCGATTTGCATATTCCCTTTGGTAAACTTAACACAAAGCCATTTCTGGGCTTGTTTTCCTCCAGATTCTGTGCTATAGGTCGTTCAGCTTTGAGGTTACACGTTTTGAATTTGGAAACAGAATTAACATGACAAGAAGTCTACCCCTGTCGCTACTCAGTTAGCTCCTGTGATCTGTAATAACAGCTTGGACAGAGACTTGTGAATAATAGTGGGGGATAATGTGGTAATGTGTACAGAAGTAGTCATAATTTGTAAAGACTGAATATAACTCAAAGGATCTTTAGAAAGTTCATGGAAAATGTATATTATGGAAAGGCAATGCATGGATTTTAAGAATTTTTGAAGCAAATAAATATCTTTTCATTACTTTTTCCAAGAATTTTTTGGGGTTACTGTATATAAGGATTACTGTAGTTATGGCTATCACTAACTACACTGATATAAATTGCTTTCCAGAGAAAGCAAGGCTGGAAATACTAGGGAATGAATGGTTCATCTGCCAGACTAAAAAACTCATGCCTAAAATGGGAAATGGTGATGATGTGAATGCTAACGTTCAAAGCCAGGGAACAAGATCCCATTTCGTTACATGAAATACTCTCATTTTCACCTAAAATTTCTGTATCTTCTCTCCTCTCAGGCTTCTCCAACATAGCTATTAGTATTCTGTGACAAAAGAGCCCTCCCGTTGATGGCCATGACCATCATTACACCTGTCCTGAGGTAACGTCGCTCACCTCTCAGAAGATGGAGGTATGTTAATCCCTTTGATATCAAATTGAATGTGGGGGGAAATGTAAAGCTGTTATACTTCAGTGCTTTAAATAAAAAGGATGTGGGGGAAAGCAAGGTATAGCATACAGGGAGATCTACCTGGGTATCAGTAGGTTTTAATGAGTTTGCTCATAATTGAAATCATGGCAGTGTTAGACCGTTAATGCTTGTAACCTTCTGCTTGCCATGGCTCTGGACTGCCCACCCTAGAGAATATTTCTATTGTAACTTGAGGAGCCTTCAAAAAGTTCATGGAAAATACTTCCTACCAAAAAACTGTGCATGGATTTCATTTTCTTACACCAAAATAAATTTACCTTTTAATTCCAAATCCATGAACTTTTCTTTCTTTATTTTTAAAATCTTTAAAAATTGTTCTCCATGATAAAGTTTTATAGTTATAGGGGTTCATCCCTTCCCCTCTCCTTCCTCCTTCCACATTTTCTCTTTCTTTATTTTTTCCCCCAGATTATCACAATAGTATGGTCCATTAGAATAAGTTGTAAGTTTAACTTTCTTGGTTAACTTTCTTATATATATTTTTTAAAGATTTATTTTATTTCAAAGTCAGATACACAGAGAGGAGGACAGACAGAGAGGAAGATCTTCCGTCCAATGATTCACTCCCTAAGTTAGCACAACAGCCAGTGCTGTGCTGATCCGAAGCCAGGAGCCAGGAACTTCCTCTGGGTCTCCTACGTGGGTACAGGGTCCCAAGGCTTTGGGCCATTCTCGACTGCTGTCCCAGGCTACAAGCAGGGAGGCTGGATGGGAAGTGGAGCTGGCAGGATTAGAACTGGTGCCCATATGGGATCCTGGCACATTCAAGGCAAGAACTTTAGCTGCTAGGCCACCACACCGGGCCCAACTTTCTTATATTTAAATACATCATAATATGATAAGTATAGACAAAGGTAAAAAACATAGTGTTTCCACAAACTTTTTAGTAACATCTTTTTAAAGATTTATTTTATTTTTATTTACAAGGCAAAGTTTCAGAGAAACAGATAGATCTCCAATGTGCTAACTTTCAAATGGCTGCAACAACCAGAGCTGGACTGGTCTGAAACCAAGAGCCAAGAGCTTCCTCTGGGTCCCTGACATGGGTGCAAGGACCCAAGGTCCTGAGCCAGTCTCTCCTCCCTTTCCAGATCATAGGCAGGGATGCTGGTTAGAGCGTGGAGCAGCCAGGACACGAACCAGTGACCATACGGGATGCCGGAGCTCTAAGTGGAAGCTTAGTCCATCATGTCACAATTCCTGCCCTTCCATAAACTTACGTGCACACAGCCAGGATTCATGCCAACTCCCATAGCTATTTTCTGTTAGGAATGATTTTAGGAATGTGTAAGTTTTGCAATACTGTCAGAGAAACATCACACAGGACTTGTCAAGGGAACTGTGTAACTTTTACCTACACTCACCAATCTTGTCTTCAACGAACACATCTGAAAAGATGTTAACTCGTCAATAACGAGGGAAGCAGGCAAATGCCACAGCCAGTTCAAAGGTTCATTTACAGAGCTGGAATATTGAAATCAACTTGCAAATGGATGTAAAGCTGGCTCCTTTCGTGGGCAGGATGGGAGTGGGCGGGAAGACAACAGAACCGCAGTTGAACAGTTTCCTTGCTGCCTCCGGATGAAAATTATTTGGCCTGATGAAGATGACTCATCATTTTTTTTTTTAACAATTGCCACATATCCTTTGTCATTCCCTTTTTTCTCTAATTAAATTTTTCTGAACCCTTTGGAAGCAATTTGCATGCATCATGCCCCATACCCTGTAGCAGTTTTAATTCACTAAACACATTCCCTTACATAGCCGCCACAGCGAGTCGTTGAGTCTTGGAAACTTAACATTGTCACACTACTTCCCGCCCACCCCTTTCTACAGCTTACGATTTGTCAGTTGCCCTAATAATATCCTTGATGGCATTTTCTAGTCTCCAATGTTGAATTCCGTCTAGGGTCACATTTCATACCATTTATCACATCTCTGTAGTCTCCTTAACAGCTTTAGAAAACCTTGATTTGGTCTACATTGGAATTTAGAGTCGTGGTGTGTCTGTCCACTCATACTGCTTCATTTAAGATAATATTCTCCAATATTATGTCAAAAGGGAACCCCCCCTTTTTTTTAAAGCACATTTCAACTCTGAAGCAATTCTGGAGGTGGGGAAAATAGCAGGCATAAATCAGAACATCAAAGTCAGTCCCACCAGGCCTGCCATGTACAAATAGCTGTTGATGAGTTTGCCGTGCTTACTGAACTGAATAAAAATAAAAGCTTTTCGTGCCCACTCCTATTTTCAGGCCCAATACAGCACGTTAACCTCAGAATATCAAATTGAATCAGGGGATTCTGAGAAGAGCTGCCTGCAAGCTGGTGAGAGTGACACTCTCCATTACACTGTCTAGATTCACGTTTCAGACAGCCATAACCGGGGCTTTCCCAACCTCTCACCTGAACTTGAATGTGCTCCGCCACCCAGAGCAGCCCCTGCCTCCCCCACAAGAGACGCCTGGACCCCTTGACAGGTGAAGTCTAGCCGAACCTGGGAGGCTGCCCCGAAATGATGAGGTAAACCTTTCGACAACGACGTTGTCCCCAAGGCCCAGCCCCCACCAGGCTGCGGGCCACACAGTATGTCAGCGCCTATCATGCAGCCCACTGTTGAGTGCTTGTGTCAGCTGCCCATTAGACCACACTAAAATAGAATTGCCGGGAGCCCAGAGCATGAAGCATGATATTAGATAAAGTGATGAAATTTCACTCGATTAAAGAGCTAGGTCAAGGACAGTTACCTCAGGAAATTCCTTTTTTTCCCCCCTCCTGGAATATTCTTGCAACTTTGATAAATTTATCATTTTCTTGCTTATTGTTTCATTATGGTCTGGGGCTTTTATGAACACTAGAATGTGCCCTCAGTGGGCGCTGACATATTGGAGTGATCAGAATCATAGGTCATGTTGATTCAAAGGAAGGAAGGGTGGGCAATAAGACGAGATTGACATTGCCACAGGTCAAAAGCCCTTGGAAATTCTGGATTGATTTGTTTAGGCAGTTGTTTGATTTCTCTCTCACGCTTTCTCTCTCCAGCTCTCTTCCTCCCCAAGTAGAGGGGTAGGAAAAAGAACAGAGAAAGGTAATCTTTTTTTTTTTTAATTTTAGACCAGTTGAAGGATGGGAACAGAAGTGTATGCCATGGCAGAAATTTTTATTTTTATTTATTTGATTTATAAGGACAGGAGAGAAATGATTCTTGCAAAGGGCTTCTTTTATCAAAAGGACTTGCAGGTAGAAAGTAAATGGCTGCCTACCTGTCTTGCTTCTTAAATCTTGGGTTGGAAAATGTGCATTGAGCTGGCATAAAGCCGTCTGGCTGTTCCTTGCAATTTGGATAAAAAGCACTTGGATTCATTTGTACTTTTCCTAATTTCATTTACAATAATATTTGGGAAGCAAAAGAAAGGAAGTGTGAGTATTTGGAGCGCTGAAGTTCATCTTTAGAGCCAAGTGACTCTACAAGCCTTCCAACCCCAACTGTTAAGAGAGTGGGGCGTCAGAACACCCACAGGGTCCCAACGCCAGCAGATTGGAGCACCTAGAATTTGAATTTGGTTGGTTCAGCCAGTCCTTCTTTGCGGTAGGAAATCCAGTTTCTTCAGGTTGTTGGCTGGCTTGTAGGCATAAGAGCATTTTTGGAATGTAAGGTTTTAGTACCCTAGAAGGGTTGATCCAACCTCTTGAACTAAGTGATGATTGCAAAATCTAATTTCTAGGGATCCCCAGGTGATATTTTAAAGTTGGTGCTCCAACTCCATTCCATATAAGCAGGCTGGTTAAGCGCTTGTCTTTCTCACTTCATAATCTAGGATCTAAGCATGCTAAACTTATGTTAATGTACATTAAAGGTGAAATAAGGTCACCTGTTTACAGAAATGTTGAATTCCTAAAACATGTTATGAAATGGTTTTGTGATGTTAGTTTTAGAAAACATCTTAAATATTATTATCAGAAAACAAAGAATCTGTATGACCCAGAGAGCTATGCTTAGGTGCAATGTGACTCAGAGGCGACCTTAAAATTCACATCTGACTTTTCAGCAAAGGGACTTTGGATTCATATCAATATTTATGTAAATGAAGGTGCTGTTTCACATTGGCATCTTCTAGGTGACAGCTGATACCCTGGGAAAGAAAAAAATGTATCAGTCCATGATCGAGGTAAGAAACATAGCAAGGTATGTATTAAGTATCATCCTGGCCTTAGTTTACTCATAATTGATACTGCAACAGTGAGAACAGCTGACTGTATATTTGGAGGGCTGGTGTTGTGGACCCATGAGTTGAGTTGCAGTTTGCGAGGTCAGCACCCTGTGTCTGAGTGCCAAATCTCGACTCCTCTGCTTCTGAGCTATCTACCAGCCGGTGCGCTGGAGAAAGCCGATTTCTGCTAATCATGTAAAATACCTGGATGGCTTTGGGTTCCTGCCTTTCACTTGGCCTGTAGCTGCACCTGTTGTGGCAATTTGGGCTGTTAAACCAGTGGATGGAAGATACTTCTCCGTCTCTCTACGGCTCTTCTTCTCTCTCTGTGTGTAACTCTACTTTAAAAACAAATTAATTCAATATGTAAAAAAGAATGAAGACTTTTTAATTGTAGGAGAAGAACCCTGACATCATTACTTGGTTTTGCAGACCTAAGACGATTGTTTTCAGATCTGATCTGCTGTACTTTCATCTTTCGTTTTTCTGCCCCTGAATCTGAAGGAGCGCTGCTGTTGTTTTTTTTTTTAATAATTAAGTGGCTTGAAAAAGCATTATGCAGTTGGGCTAAGTTTTCTATGATTAGCGTGGAAGTGATAACAGCTTTCCTACCCCTTGGGAGAGGAGGTGACAGCGCGAGGCTGAGGTAGGCTTAGTGCTGTGTGGTACACTTTTCACAGAACAAAGAGTCGGGTAAGGACATCAGCCTGTGGTAAAATGGTGAGCAGTGAAGCTTAAAGATGTCTGCATCGTTAGATAAGGGAGCCCAACATGTGGCTTCAGGGTTGTGAGTGAGTGGGTGCTTAGCTTTGTTGCTGCCCTCTGCTCGGGGCACACGGTTTACCTGCAGCAGCTCTGAGCAGCTCTGAGCACTTCCTGCTGGGCTTTCTGCTTGTGTCATTGGACATTGACCTAACAGAATCCTTTGCTGTGCTGCATGTTTGGTGTGGTAAGGTGCACCTGTTGGCTAAGATGTGGAAGGAAACATGGGCCCTTAATTTTCTTCTTCTTCACCAAACACCTGGGCAGCACCGGGGAACTGTCTTTTTGCTAGGGCCACCCCGCTTCTGAGAAAAATTGCATGTTTCATCCTGAGCAACAATTAAAAAAAAATTACTTTGAAATCTTTCACCGCACTTCTAATGAAGACAATCAATAAATAGGAGCATATGCTTATCAAAAAGGATTCTCTAAGGGCTGGCGTAGTGGCACAGCAGGTTAAATAGCTATGTGGAATGCCTGCATTTCATATCAACATGTTTGAGCTTGAGTTTTTTGTCTTCAGTTCCAATCCAGCTGTCTGCCAATTGCAACTGGGAAGGCAGCAGCTGATGACCCAGATGCTGCGGTACCTGCTGCCCTGAGTTCTGGGCTGCTGGCTTTGACTTGGCCCTCCATCGCTCTTGCAGACATGTGAACCAGCAGAGGGAACGTCTCTGCAATAATGTCTCTCTTTTTCTCTAGATGACCCAGCCCTTAAAAAAGACTCATTCTCTATTCCTTCGTGATCAACCTGGAAAATAATCCATTGGAGAAAGAATTTGGTTTCCCAGGGGGACGGTGGAGTCTCCGGGGTTGTATTAAGGCTGTAAATGCGGTTCAGCTGCTTACAGCCTTGCTCTAGCGGATGGGCAGTTTTTATTTTTCATCCTTTCCCAAGAGGCTCTGATTAGCCCAGAGCTCATTTGGTGCAATAATAGAACAGGAAATTTCCTCCGTGCCCCCGCAAAAGAGCCTCCGTTGAGACTTTGCTACCCTGGGAGAATTAGGTCATTCTCGAATCTCCTGGGGAAATGCCTGTGCCCTGAGAGCGAGGGATTAGAAAAATAAATTTCCCTGACAAGCAAGGCACTTCCACAGCAGAATATTCCCAACCCTTGCCAGAAGGGGATATTTTGTCTTCCTGATCACATCATCTTCGCATGAAAAAAATTATTAATTGGTGCTTTTTGTTTTATTGATTTTAACAGAACAGCAAGAACACAGGACTCTGAGGCTGCTTCTAACCCGAAGAGCACCAATGCCTGTTCAGAACACCAATTTCTGTCACCCTGGACAGGGCCAAGGAAGAGACACATTGCTTTTTCTCTTTCTGACACTTTCAATGACATGACACATGGATGATGGACTTTGTAATGATTTAATCAAGCCTGATCTTGCTGCCTGGGGCACTTGCAGCACTTAAAGCCGCAGCAAGCCTTTATTTATTTATTAATTTATTATTTTTTTTACATCATTCACATGGAGAAGCCAAGGTGTTTAAAATCCACCTATTTTTAAAAATCCTTTAAACTAAGATGGATTTTATTTTTCTTATTCCTGAACGACTGTCTCTAAATGAGCTCTGGAGCTTGAGTGCCAGGGAAATGGCATAGATATTTTAGTTGTCATTTTCCCCATCTTTTAATTGCTGGAATTTTTGAGTGACCTTCCCTTTATCTGGGCACTGTGCAGAGGAGAAATTTCGTGTCCTTCAATCTTGAGGTTGGTCCATCTGTCTTGTCATTTTGACTGATTATTTTCGTTCCCAGGTGCTACGTGGAATACGTTTTCTGCTGGGTTCAGCTAAATTCATCCCCCTCTGCACCCCTGCTCGCTGTGGCGCAGGGGATGTGACGTGCCTGGGAGCTCGCTTGTAGCTTGCTGGATTTCTTGAGAGCACTTGAGCACCTCTTGAGTGACATAGGACCCCTTCTAACTCCACCACAATGACGATCAGGGACATGCCATCATCTTTTTGAATGTTGTCTTCCTGTCTGACATATCCAGGCAAGGCTGGATATAGAGGTGAAGGAGAAGGCATAAAGGAATGTGTGGTAGATCTCAGATCTCATGATTAGGTGGCTTGAGTATAGGTCCTCGGTGTGAGGTGTGTGCTTGGGATGCAATAATGGATCCATTTTCTGGAAATGTACACTTGGAATGCTGAGACGGGTACAGCAGAAAACAGTTGTCTCACTTGCCAAGTTCTCTCAGTGCAGCTCACTGCAGTGTAAACCTCTGCATCTCTGGCAGGAATTCCAAGGTTTCCAGGCTCATTTTGCACATCATGAGCCCTTGCTCTGCACAGAAATGGTTGAATACAGTTGGAGTCCTTGTGATGTTACTATACCCAGAGATAGGCCTTTAAGGAGGTAGTCAGCTTATGCGAGTTCGTAAGGGTTGGACTCTGATTCATCAACGCTGGTACCTCTCTACAAAGGAGAGCCCACAGGGACCATATGAGGACACAAAGAGGAGGAAGCCATGCACAAAAGCTCAGGGGAGAGGCTGCTGCCTGTCACACCTGCTGTCACACTGAGCTTGGACACTGAGTTTCCAGACCCTTTAAGAAAATATGCATGTATTGCTTTATTGTCTAATGCAAGCAGACCCAGACGACCAGTGTGGCTGAGGCGACAGCGAGAGCTCACCATGAGCAGGACAACTAAGACTTTGAGGGCTGGGACAGAGACGCAGGATCTGGTTCTATGGAAGATGAGAGGATTACATTTCAAACTTCCCCCAGAATGAGATGTCAGTAAGGAATCAGGATGAACATCTAGGAGGCCTTTTAGGGAGGCTGCAAGAGTGCACATGTGGTAACCATGGCTGGGATGCAGAGACGGTAATGGAGAGAGGCAGATGGATGCGACACAGGATCTGGTGTGATTGAGGGAAGCCTGGGGGACCACTTCTGAGGAAGGGACAGTGGGAATGATGGCCCTGGTCCAGGCAACAAGGAGAGCATTTACTGTGGAGCATAGAAAAACAGTGATAGAACTGACCCAGCGTCTTCTGTCTTTGCTTATCAGCGTGCCCTATCGCTACAATGTCAGCTATAGACAGTGGAATATGCCTAGAGCAGTGACATCCTCCGTAGCGTCCCACCACCTGCCTTGGTGCCCCACCCTCAGGGGTTAAACACAGGGAGAGGGAATGTGAATACAGATAGCACCCTACAAAGAGGCAGAGTGTCTCAAGTTCCCATCTATGCATCTAGCTGGCTCCCTTCTTTCTGGCAGGGTGAATAGAGAGAGCTGTGAGCAGTAAGAGGAGCTAGCCTTCCTCCTGGGTGAGACAGAGGGAAAGGCATGCAGCCAGGAGTTCCTGGATTCTTCTCAGCTTTCTTTCCTCACTTGATCCTTTGGACAAACAGTAGAGTCGGTGTTCAGCCAAGGATGAGGTGTCTGCAGAGAGAAGAGGCCAGCAGTGTGCAGGGCTATTCTGGTCCTCCTCCAGGGCCACTGTTCAACACCACACCATGTCTCTGAGGATCATTTTCTTTTTGCATCAGTGAGCTCTGCAACCTAGCTTTTACCCCAGCAGTATATGGAAGAGTCATCGAAAGCCATTACGTTGTTTCAATGGTCACGTTCAGGTTTTCGCTGGAATTCTTGCCTCCAACTATTCCCAAGCACGTTAGCCAAAACAGCTCACTGTAGGTTATGGAGCATGTCCCGCTAATGCAATATTGATTTCTCAAATATGAACTGTGGATCATATCTCTGATGGTTAAATTCCTCATAAAAATTAGAGCTAAAAAAATGACATGAGAGCAGAAATGTGCTTTCCCTTGTAAATCAAAGAAACTGAATTCTAAAATATCTTCCTCCTCCATTTCCTGTCCCACTTGGTTGGAGTCATGGCTTTACCCAGCCATTGCAGAGTGCGTCAGCTTGAAGCAGGTGCAGTACATGCCTCCAATCTGACGATTCTGACGTGTCCCAGGGAGTCAAACTGGCTCATGGAATGAATGGTCAGAGAAACAGGGCTATATAAACGTGATTCCCCCAGCAAAAGCGTTTCACAAATAGAAGCAGTGTTCCCTGTTACTTTAGCCAGCAGGGGATCTGAGCAGAGAGTTGGTGTTATTATGTAGAGGAAGTAGCACAGGAGGAAAAAAAAATAGGAAGGAAAAAATCATCTTGTCTCTGGATCTGCCTGTATGCCAGTTACTCTCTGCCAGCTGTCTGGGGTATACAACATGTTCACTTAAACTCGTTTGGGAAAAGTTTCCACCATGAGGTTCAACACACTGCCATATGTGCTCCCCGAGCCTTACATAAGGCCGAAGCTGCCTTGCCTGAGCTGCTGCTGGAAGCTTTCTCTTTGAGAATCTTGAGGAGAAGGAAAGACCCTCCCATCCCCTACTTACGTGTTTCTCCCCTAGACTCACAGAAGCTGCAGGTGCCTTTGGCTGATGGTCATCCCCCGCCCCGACAAACCTGGGCTTCTGTATTCCCTGAGAAGCAATGACCTCCAGTGCTTGTTGTTCTCAATTGTTTCTTAATTGTGCTTGCTTTGAATAAAGGTAGCTGGATAATAGGTAGCACAAATTATCTTGGTAACCACCCATGTCTGGTACATCAAGAACATAGCAGTAGTCAAAGGAGGAATACCTAACGAATAAACTTTGTATCTCATCTTATGTGGCATGCTTTCCCAAATCCTCCTCCACTGGAATTCTCTGCACATCTCCAGTGTGTTTGTGGTGAGTCTCCTTTAGCTGTTTCTGGGGAAATGAGTCGGTAGAAGATACTGTGTGACGTTGATGCTAGAGAATTTAAGTTGCCAAAGAAAACTTTACTGATCCCGGATGAGAAATCTCTCTCTTTTCAAATCTTTCCTCATTATATTTTAAATGATTAATGTTGAAAGACACAGATTTTCCATCTATTGTCTCACCCCACAATGCCTGCAAGATCCTGAGCGGGACCAGGCTGAAGCCAGGAGTCCGGCTCAATGAGTTTGAGTCTAGCCATGAAACTTTGCCCGGGCTGACCTCAGTCTTTAACTCTTGTGTGTGTCAGGTTTAATCTGTCACCTGCACCAGCCACTGTGCAAACTGATGGATGCAGTTGCCTGGTCAGATCTGCCCTAGCCCATGTCTCATGTGAACTGATGGGTACTGTGTCCTACCCCAGCCCAGTCCATCACAGGCCCAATCTCCAGGCATGGTAGTTAGTGCTACAGTGGCCTAGTTGAGGCAACCCCCAGTAACTCCAACCTGGCCCATTCCTAGTCTTTGTGTATGCCAGCATGCACTGTAGCCTAGCCCAGTCAATCCCACTTTCCATCTGAGATCTAAGGTAGCTTATGAAATCCAAGGGAGATTATCAGGAGTAATATAGCCAGAAATACTACAGTCAGGAAAAAGCACCCAAGTACACCCCTATCTATCCTTTGGAAGCCCGCCACCTCTGCCAACACCTTCACTAACGCAGAGGGAGCTGCCTGCCAGAAGCTCCCACAGCACCCCCAAGAGAACCTGTGCACACACCTGCCCCTGTAGGTACCAGATGAGCTTCCCTGTATCACCTACTTAGCTTCAAGTTTTCCATAGCTCTATCTGATTGGCAGAACTGAGGTTAAATGCCTGCATTTGCTCTAAGTGCCATGGGAAAACAGAGGCTGTGTTGAAGCAAGAGAACGAAGGAATATATATATAATTTTAAAATATCACATCACTTTTCCAACCTACAACCTTTGAAATTTCATGCTCAAATTCAAATCCATAAATAAATCTCTTTACTCCTTTTTCACGAGTCTTCCGTTTCCAACTGAATCCAAAACAATTTCACCTACATGTCCCACTCCCTCTAGGGGAGGGGTGTTGGTTGATTTTCCTTCATTCTAACTCAGTGCTATCAGATACCTAGTCTAGAAAATGTGGCATCAACTGTGGATATTTCTATCCTCTGCCTAGTTGGCCTCATTCATTTGATTTTACTGTTCCTCTCTTCTTTACTGTGGATTTTGGACATTTCTCCCTATTTACTTGAGTCTAGCCATTTGTCTCATCCAAGTTCTTTCTCTCCTTGGCTTCTGAGCATAAAGAACCTAAAATTTATCGAAATGCTATGTCGTGTCAGATGCTGCAGCAAGGACTTTGCATAACTGATCTCATTTGAAGCAACTGGGTAGTATGAGAACAAGAGCTTTAAAATTAGATCACCGAGAAGCAGAGGCAACCAAAGAGAAGACGGATCAGTTGGACTCTAACAAAATTAAAGTTCTTTATGCATCGAAGGACATTATTAAAAATTGAAAATGACTATGGAGATGGGTGGAAACATTTCTAAATCACACACCTGGCAAGAGACTACTGGTTAGAACTATTGAAGAACTCTTACTCAAGAACAACAGCAAAATCTAGTTAAAAAATAGATAAAGTATCCACGGGCTAATAACTGCACAAGCCTCAATGAACTGATACTTCAGACTCTCTAGAATGTTCTACAATAATAATGAAGTAATCTAGAAAATTACAGGTGTTAGTGGAGCTCTAGAACTGGAACCCTGGTGCATTTCTGGTCCAAATGTTACAATGGTAGTTATCAAGAAAAGTAGTTTGTTAATTCTTTACAAAAAAAATCAATGCAGAGTTATCATATGATCAAACATTTCCAATACCCAAGTGATATATACCCAAGAGACTTGAAAATACACTAGCATATGCATATAAAAATTGTACGTGTACCTATATACCCTCCCACAGCCAAATGGTATAGCAAATTCACATGTATGATTGAAAGTGCAATATAGACATCCGTGAAGAATATTTAGTCATGAAAAAAAATAAAACACACACAAGTTATGACATGGAAGAATACGAAAACATTATGCTAAATGAAACAAGCCATACATACTGTAAGATGTTATAGAAAACATTTCCAGAGTAGAAAAATACGTAGTGACTGAAAGTGAGTGGTTGCCAGGGGCTACAGGAGAATTGGGAGTGACTGCTCACAATGCAATAAGGCAGTAGTTTCTTTTAAGAGTGTTGGAAATGTCTTGAAATGAGGTAAGAGTGAACTGTATCATGGAAAATAATTAATAATAATGAAAGTCAATCACACAAGAAAAAGAATTAGATCATAGTGAAGGTTATGCAAATGTGTATATTTAAATATCTACCAAATTGTACTTTTAAAAATTTGTGATATGTGCATTGAAACCATTCTGGGGTCCCGGCATGATGACCTAGTGGCTAAATCCTTGCCTTCCATGTGCTGGGATCCCATATGGGCACCAGTTCATGTCCTGGCTGCTCCACTTCCCATCCAGTTCCCTGCTTATAGCCTGGGAAAGCAGTAGAGGCCAGCCCAAGATCTGGGGACCCTGCACCCATGTGGGACCTTCCAAGGAGGCTCCTGGCTCCTTGCTTCAGATCATTGCAGCTGTAGCTGTTGTGGCCTCTTGGGGATTGAACCAGCGGATGGAAGATCTTTCTGTCTCTCCTTCTCTCTGTATGTCTGTCTTTCCAGTAAAAATAAATAAATCTGTAAAAAAACAAACCCCATTCTGTTTTATTCCTAATTTTCTTTAAAAATAGACAGGCGACTCAGGTTCTAACCTTATTGTTGCCAGATGTGTACTCTTTGGCAAGCTCCTAAACTTCTGAAGCCTTAACTTAACTTTTCCTGTAGAATGAAAGAATTTGTTTTGAGAATTTAATGAGTGCATATACCAAAAATGCTGAAGAAATTTCTTTACCTATATTGAATGTGCGATACAACACAGTTTTTGAACTGGTTAACAAATGTCTGCAGTGGGAATGATTATTCCCCTTTTCCAGAATAAAAAACTAAGGTTCAGCAAGTTTAAACAAATCGTCCACTGTCACTCACATGTGGTTCACGGCATGACCAGCCTGACACCAAAGTCTGCTTTTTTTTTTTTTTTAAATAGACAATGTTGTTCCCTGTAGATTTTAGTTTTGGTTCTTTCTGATTAATTTCACACTGAGTGCATCTCCTGAGTCCTATGGCTCCTTGAAGAAGCATCAGAGCTCATTAAATGTCCCGTTTCTTCTTAGTATCTGTTTAAATATTTGGATTTGATGCTTGGAGATCTTTATGCCAAACATGATTGTCACAATGAATGTGCTTGCTCAGAACAAGCTATTTAATTTTGATCTTTAGGGTGGTTTTCTGTTTTATTTTTCTTTTACACTTGGACCTACACATTGCTTCCTATAGGTACACAGTTTGATGCTTGGTTTGACATGCATGCCTGTGATTGATGGAACTCAGGACTGAGCAAATAAGATACACCATGTTTGTAGAATGGAATACGATACAACTGGAAGAAGAATAAGGTCTGTACATATGGTGATAGATCAGCAAAAACTGGCCATAGCAAAGTTTTAAATGCTATTTATGCATCTGAAGGAGACCCTTTAAAAAATCTTCACAATTGTTTCAACATCTAGAGATGTGGTATTTGGGAAAAAGGGTAACTGGACATAGGAGTTTAACTTTCATTTTATAGTTTTCTATCTTTTTTTTTAAAGATTTATTTATTTTCATTGCAAAGTCAGATACACAGAGAGGAGAGGAGATGGAGAGGAAGACCTTACATCTGATGATTCGTTCCCCAAGTGACCACAACAGCCGGTGCTGTGCCAATCTGAAGTCAGGTGCCAGGAACTTCCTCCAGGTCTCCCACGCGGGTGCAGGGTCCCAAGGCTTTGGGCAGTCCTTGACTGCTTTCCCAGGCTACAAGCAGGGAGCTGGATGGGAAGTGGAGCTGCCGGGATTAGAACTAGCATCCATATGGGATCCTGGCGCATTCAAGGCGAGAATTTTAGCCACTAGGCCATCGCTCCAGGCCCTAGTTTTCCATCTTATAATGAACACATGAACAATGCTTTTACAAAGAAGAAAGCTAACGTTTGTACTCAAATGGAAAAGCAGGGGAGGTGTCTTAATATAAAACTTTGGTTTTGTGCATGTGGTATTATTTATAGAAGAGAAAATCTTGACTAATGGATTTCAAATGGTTTCATTTCCTTCATGAACATGAGTGGGATATCTTATTGAGTCTCACCTAATCGCTTTTCGTAATATTTGAAGTTCTGACTATAGAGCTATTTGTTGAGTGCTGTGTGATAAGCTCTTACGGCATTATCTCATCTGATTCTTTCAATAACTTTACAAAGTCAGCTCAATTCAGTCTTTGCCAAAGTGACTTTTCTCAGACTTGCAAAGTGCTCTGGAATTAAAGCTAAACGAAATTTGGAAATGAAGATTTGGAAATTTATCTTTGATGGACTGCTGCTGAACTGTAACACTCACCCGTATTAATCAAAGGTCCTGAGCTATCTTCCAACACAAATATTTAACTTATACAACCCAGTGCTTCCCCAATCATGTGACCATTTTATAGTTATTAAAAGAGATTGCCTAGAACTTACCTTAGGGCTTACTGGTCCAGACATTTGCGGCATCTCCCACTGCGTTTCCCAGGCCATTAGGAGGGAACTGGATCAGAAATGGAGCAGTGACTCTGTGCATTGGTAGCCAGATGGGATGTCAGCGAAGCAAGAAGGAGTTAATCCCACTGTGCCACATTACTGGCCCCCTAAAAAACACATATTTGATGTTTTTCTTATTCCAGGTGTAATTTTTGACTCTTGATTCTCAAGCTTGGTTTCCAAGCACAATTTGGAAAAAGTTCTTGGGTTTTTCATTGAAAGTCAGGCTTTAAATGAATACGACAGAAGGACTGTATTGGAAACTAATTTGCTGAGTGAAGACGTTCTTTCTAATTGGACTTGTTGAAGACATTGCTCATAATTTGTAAGCAAATGAATATGGTCTACCGAAGAATTTTTTTTTTGCTGTATGGATTTATTTACATAAAAAGTCTTACAAGGAAATAGAGCAAATTATTTTTGGTTTCAGACTTGAATTTTTTCGGCTAGAACCATTAAACTTACATGAAGTCACGCTGGGCTCTGTAGTTATCCTGAGGGTTATTACCTATTTACTGATTAGGAAGTAAGAACGTTTTAAACTTCATTTTTTGCAAGTTTTTTTTAAAGATTTTTTTTTTTTATTTTATTACAAAGTCAGATATACAGAGAGGAGGAGAGACAGAGAGGAAGGTCTTCCATCTGATGTTTCACTCCCCAAGTGACCGCAACGGCAGGTGCTGTGCCAATCTGAAGTCAGGAACCAGGAACCCCTTCACCGGTGCAGGGTCCCAAAGCATTGGGCTGGCCTCTCCTGCTTTCCCAGGCTACAAGCAGGGAGCTGGATGGGAAGTGGAGCTGCTGGGGTTAGAACCGGTGCCCATATGGGATCCCGGGGCATTCAAGGCGAAGACTTTAGCCGCTAGGCCACGCCGCCGGGCCCATTTTTTTGCGAGTTTTAAAATGTATTAAAATGTAGTTCACCAAGGTCAAGGAAGAAAGAAAACATCCTTCTGAGTAAATAGTACTGTCTTAACTTTCAGGCAAAACATGCTATCATGCCTCTGCCTGGCAGGTCAGCTCTCTTTTTGTGTTTTCGCACTTGACAACAAAGCTAGTTAGACGGAACGATCAACAGCATGAGCCTCTGAGCTTCTGCTTGTGGCGTTCCCACATCTGTCGGTTCCATTCCCACCTAACAGGCTTTTCAGCACTCACAGACCACAGTCAGAGTCTCCATTGACTAATAACGCCCTTTTCATAGAAATGCTGCTCTTCAAAAAAAAAAAAAAAAAGCCATAAAAAATTGAAAATTCTTAAAATTACAATAAGCTAAAATGTTGCATATAAAAATTTGCCATTAGAGCAAAGGGAAACATTGCAGTGTTATGTTCACTCTAAAATATTTTTCAATACTTGCTAAGTAAAATTTCTAAGAAAAGCAATCTTTACATAGCTTCTCTGATTTTGATGATTTCACTTTTCATATAAATGTTATTTTACTGCGCTATTTAAATATGCTACTGGATAATTAATTGATATCTGTACCATGGCATCATTATACTCATATTGATGCATTCCTGGTTAATCCAGGTGTCTTAAAAATACTGAAATAATATGGTCCTGAGGGCTCCCCATTTAGAAGCCAATGGGTCGAATCAAGGCCATAAGTTTTTGAAACGGGAAGATAAAAAGTAGAGATGAAGTTAGGGTTTGTAGAAGCAAGCATCCTTGTGCAACTGGGCTTAGACTCAGTTGCTTACAGAAAAGCCACCATTTTCATACAGATGCCCCACCTGGTTGAATAAATAGTAGCATTAACCAATGCTTAAAAGATCCCAATAAGTGATTTTATCAGAAATCAGGAAACTCAAGAAAAAGAACTTGGATTTTATCAGCATTAGGATTTAGGCAAACTAGTGATTAGAAAGGTCACAGATGAAATTAAATTTCAAATAGTAATACTGGTGATAAAAAGAAAAGAAAAAATTCTCAAAGTACAGAAGGAATCCGATCTGCTACAGCTGGATTAGAAAGAAGATCTCATTTTCAACAAAGAGAAAATGATTTGGGGTGCAGACAGGCTGTGAGTGAGCATGCCTTGTATTATTTTCTGCAAGGCTGTCTAAACACTGCTAAAAGCAGAGGTGGAAATGAATGGCCCAAGCTGTTCTACTGGGGGTCTTTTTTGTTTCCTCTGCAGACTGTTCTAAAATGGAATGGACCAGTTTCTTTCACAAGGGCTTTCCTCATGAGCATGCTATGAGACCAGAAAAAAAAAATGGACCTATGAGAGGTTCGTGGAGTTCTGGGTGTCAGAACGCTGGATTGTGGTGTTCCAAGAGCTTTGGAGCTAGATCCAAGAAATGAGATTTATGGACTGCACAGAAAGAAGGTTGTAGGCTTCAAATGTAAGTGTGGTTGAAACAAGTAGCCTCAAGGGTCTTTCGACTCGATGTCAATTGGAGTCTGCATTAAATATACTTTTGGATTCAGTATTGAGGCTTCCAGGAAATAAAAGAAATCTCTAAGCACCTAAATCTACACAGTGGCAAAAATCTGTGTGCCAAATCTACAGCACTAAAGGGCAAACAAATAGCAGGTGGATTTCCCTAAGGGCAAATACTAATATTAACATTAGATCAGGTGAATTAAGCTCAATGTAACCATGATAGTTGAACTGACTCATGATTGTCTATATCAAACCAGCAACTCTGAATGGAGGAAATGCTTCAAGAAAGCAAGTCCCTCTGTTTCTTAGCAAAATCCTGGTTATGTGAATGTCACCCTCTCAACCTCAGTGCCCCTACTACAAGGATGATGGAAGGCATAGAAGAAACGGCAGAAGTCTTAGGAGATGAAGATCCCACCCCCCAAGCCTTTGGAAATGACCAAGGAAATTATTTTTTTTAAATCATAAACAGATGAACTCAAAGAAGTTGAATTCACTTATACTCTATGAAATACGGCAACTGTAGCACTTCGTAATTTTGCCTTTGTATCAAGTGGTGCAGTCAACTGGATACAGAATGATGGAACATGGAAAGAGCGCTTGCTCTTGGGCAAAACAAAAGCAAAACAAAAACCCAGGTGTGCAGGGTAAAATACTTTTGATTTTTTACAAATTATCCAATATAAAATAAGCAAGTCATGAGAAACTGCATCACAGACGGTTTGTGGAAAACCTGCCTTAGTCGTGGAGCTCCCGCTCATCAGGACAAGGAGCCTGTGCGGCTTTCTCTGCTTTGCTGGCTTCTCAGATGTCCCTCTCTCTGCAAGCCACATTTTGTTACCATTTTGCCCAAAAACTGTATCCACCTGTGATGGGCCTCTTACCTTCTCTCCTTCTCCTTTTGTTACCGTCTTAAACACTGTTTCCAAGTATAGGAAGGACACCTTTCTGTGATGGGAATTTAATCTTTTGATAAGAGATCCTTAAAACCTTTGTAATGAACTCTTCATATTAGGTCAGTAACTTAACTAACCAGTAAGATGTCTGCTTTTACTATAGTGTTTCTTCATCACATAAGGGCACTTTTGTTAAACACTTTTCCTTGAAGTTACTAAATTCTTCTAAGAATAAATTTCCCAAAGTAACTCCTGGACTACTGTAGGTGAATTCCAACACAGACATACTCTCACAGATTCACCAAGCCTTCATGAGTAACTTGAAATCCTGTATTTTTAAAGAAAAGATTTATTTTTCTTGAAAGGCAGACTAGCACTTAGCTGGAAGGGAAGTAGAGCAGCTGGGACATGAACAGGTGTCCACATGGGGTGCAGGTGCCACAGGTAGAGGATTAGCCAGCTATGCTACTGCACTAGCCCCCAAATCTTGTATTTTTTTTTTTAAGATTTATTTTACTTTTATTGGAAAGTAAGATACACAGAGAGGAGGAGAGACAGAGAGAAAAAGCTTCCATTCGTTGGTTTACTCCCCAAGTGGCTACAATGGCCAGAGCTGTGCTTATCCAAAACCAGGAGCCAGGAGCCTCTTCCGGATATCCCTCACAGGTACAGGTTCTCAAGGCTTTGGGCTCCCAGGCCAGAAGCAGGGAGTGGGATGGGAAGCAGGGCTTCTGGGATTAGAACTGGAGGCCATATGGGATCCCGGAGTGTTGAAGGCAAGGACTTTAGCTGCTAGGCTACTGCACAAATCCTGTATTTGTGCAAATTGAAAATATTATATTCATCTGTAACATAACCTGAACAGCCAGCTTATACCCTGGCAACGACTCAAGCTCAGGGATCTAGTTGTGTTTATAATTATTACTATGTTCTTGCTAGATAAGCATCCAAAGTGGAACACATTTAACTTTTAATAAGTCATTAAATATGCCTGTTAGTGTTTAAAGAGCTAGCAACCATAATAACAAAATGAAAACTGCCTCATGTCTTCTGCCGCACACATTCAGAAACTGTTCCTATCAGCAAATAACAAGTGTTCTCCTACAGTAATTCTCAAAGGAAAGCACTTTTTATAGAATAAGCGTGTAATTAAGAAATTGTTTAATGATTGTTGGGGCTAGCATTGTGGCATAATTGGTTAAGTTCTCCGTGGTGTCAGCGTCTCACAAGGGCGCCAGGGTTAGTCCTGGCTGCTCTAGTTTTGGTTCAGCTTCTTACTACTGTGTCTGGGAAGGCAGTAAAAAGGGGCTCAAGTCCTCATATCCTGTACTCACATGGGAGACACAAATGAAACCACTGCCTTTGGCCTGGCCCTGCCCTGCTGATGCACAGTTTGGTTAGTGCATCGGCAGCTGGCAGCTCATTTCTCTCCCTCTCTAACTCTTTGAAATAAATGCGGTAAAGCTTTTAAAAATAAAATAATTTAGTATCAGAAATCTATTAGGTTGATGCATAGGACACCACAATTATTTACAACCAATAAGAAAAATAGCAGAAATAGTCTTGTGGGAAATACTGTATTCATGTCAAAAGACACTTAATAATGTCAGCTTGGGCGTTATAAATAACAGCTTCCAAGCTTCTCTCAAATACAGGAACATGTGAGAGAACTAATTTGCCTGTGTAAACGGAGGAAGAGTCTGCTTAACTCAAAGAACCAGTTAGCTTTTAATGCATTATGTGTTATCACATTGTTTCAAGAAAGCAATATCATCTAATCCTTGAGATTGAGTTTATTTATTTTTTTTATTTTTATTTGTATGCTTGTTGGTTTTGAAGTTGTATTTGACTCAATTTGCTATGGTCTCAAAGTAAGACAGGAGTCCCGGAAGTCTCCTCACACATTTAGAATCATACCAAATTGTGCGTAACTTCAGCATTTCAGTCTACACGGTTGGGAACAGTATAGACACACATACAATGCATCAAGTAAAAATAAGATAACGGGGTGTAGACGCATGGCAGGAGATTAAATGGCCACTTGGAATATCATATCTTATTTCACAGCATCTGTAGTCAGTACAGCTCCATGTTAGTGCTTATCCTGTGGGGTAGCATGTAGTAGCTCCAGGCCTCAGGTTCTGGCCGTCTTGAAGCATTTCTGGGTTCCTGCCTTCAGTTGCCATGTCTCGGACAGCTGTGGACAGTTGGAGCGTAAATCAGTAGGCAGATAGGCCCTCTTCACCCATCTCTCTGTCCTTCAAACAAAATGAGAAGAAATGAATGTTTTAGAATTGTAGTAAATAAGATTAAAAGATTATTTAGGAAGAAAATGCATTTAAAATGGACATAGAACTAAAATATGTAACTGGAAGAATGCGAAGAATGAAAGGATAATAATTGGAAATCGATTTTGGTAAATTTTCTGAAAATTTCTTCAAATAAAAGAGTCTCCCTCGAATGCAAACTGTGATGTCAAAAAATATATTGAAATCTCAAAAGCAGTAAGTGAAAAGAATGCTGAGGTGCTTTTAGGAGACCATTGTGTGCACTGGAAACAAGGCTTGAAAATGCAAGAGGCAGAAATAAACAGGACGAATGCCATCATACATTCACAATCAGAGGAGGAAATTCAATAGCAGAAGTAGTTGGCAAAAAGCTTGAAGCAAATGAAAATTTGCAAAACTCTTAAGTAACTTGCATTAACTTAAATTTGTAGAACAACACAAATGGATGCTTCAATCAGACAGGCCCAAATCTGGGTTATAAAACAAGCTGCAACAAGTTTCAGACAGAAATTTTTCAACGTAAGCCTTCTGTTTAAATAGGAAACTGGTAAGAAAATAACATCCCTTTAGAATATCCAAATATTTGGAAACAAAATAAAACATTAGTTTATAATCCGTGAGTAAAGGAGAAATGAAGATGGAAATAGAAACACTTTGATCTGAATAATAGTGAAAATGCCATCTATCAAAATTCATAGGATGTTGTTAAAATTCCTTACAAGGTAATTTAAGTTAGAGTTATGACAATAGGAGCAAAGGTTAGACTCTGTGACCCTGTTTCCACTTTAAGAAGCAAGCAAAGCAAAGCCAAAAACAACAAATAAAACCAAAAGTCAAAGAACACTCAAAAAGTAGCAATAAGAGGCCGGTATAATGGCCCAGTGAGCTAGGTGTGTTGCGTCCCACATGAGTACTGGTTCAAGTTTCAACTGCTCACTTCCAACCCAGCTCTCTGCTGATGCCCCTGGCAAGGCACCAGAAAACGATCCAAGTATCTGGGTCCTTGACACCTGCATATGAGACTGGGTGATAACGCTCTCAACTCCTTGCTTGAGGATGGCGCAGCCTTGGCTGTTGCAGCTGTTTGGTGAGTGAACCAGCTGATGGAAGATCTTGCTTTCTCTGAGTCTCCTCTGTAACTCTACTTTTGAAATGGATCATTATTCTGATGAGTAAGTTATCAAATGAATACATCTTTAAAAATAGAAATAATAATGGAAAGCAATGAACTAGGAAGTTGATATAAAATAGAAAAAAAAAAAAAAAAAAAGGAAAACCAAAAGTCAGTACTTAGTTAACTAAATCCTATTACCCCGAAGTTGGATTATTGTACTTCCCAGTTAATTTTAAACTACTCAGAGCCAATTATGATCCTCTATAATGTGTAATGTGAGCATGATTTTTAAGAGAAATTGCCAAGTTGATACGGAAACACAGAGTGCAGCCAATACATTGCTTTTTCAGAATAAAGGAAAATGATCCCAGATCCCCCCAAACAGAATACTAAATTCCAGTTTTAAAAATACGATGTCTGTATTAATTTTAAGGGCTTGAGTTCTGTATTCATTTGAAGGATTGGAGCTGATAAAGAAATGGGTAACTAAGGAAGTCTTTTGCTTGGCAATTTACTCTGCTATCCTTAGATTAAGGAGAAAGAACGATAATTATACTTCTATAAAGATAACAAACCTGATAAAACGTTAATAGTATGAAAATTTGATAAAGGGCTCTTACTTATTTTTAATGTTTTGTTGTAAGTTTGCAATTATTTCCACATTAAAAAATTGAAAAATTTTTCATAGAACTCTAGCAGGTTTGGGATTTGTTGATATCAAACAATAAAAAAGATAAGTGGGGCCTGGTGTGATGGCTCAGTGGCTAAATCCTGCTCTTTCATGTGCTGGGATCCCATATGCATGCCAGTTAATGTCCCTGCTGCCCCACTTCCCATGCAGCTCCTTGCCGGTGGCCTGGGGAAGCTGTGGACGAACAAGCAAGTGTTTTGTTTGCTTGCTTGTTTGTTCTAGAACGTTAGATCCTTATTCAGATCTTGAGATGGAACTCGAAAGATAACCCATGCTTTCATTCTGTTTGATTCTCATGGAAAAAGCAGGTAAACTTAAAAAATAAATGTATACTACATTTTTCAAGAGTTTTAGCAGCTTATTAGAAAATAAACTTGGATAAGAAAACATCTCAGTAAGGATATTTTTACCTCTGGTGGTGATGAACGCAGAAACTCAAAAGGGTAAAAGAGTGTCTAAGAAGAAAGACAAATATAATCAATCTCCCTGACTTTGGAAGCAAAACTGAAATACTGAATGTACTTCTATTTTTGATTTTTCCCTTCACATGGTGAGTTGTTTGGGAAATGATTCAATAGTTATTTGTAGTTCCTAAATTCTCAGCAGCAGTTGTCTCCTGATATGTGTCACTATATATTCCGAGTTGACATCTGCTATCTGGATCACCAAAATAGTGCCTTGTTTTAAAATGTATCCACTATTGGCTTATGTTTTATCTTACTCTAGGCCATGTTATCACTACATGTGACATCTCTGTATATGTGTTTGCGAAACTGGGATAAAGTTGGCAAAACTTGAGATGGAGAAAGCTATCTATGAAACATGTTTTGCATTAGGGGAACAGGAGGCAGAAGCACGTTTAGAATACAGAGAGCAGCAGAGAAGGTGGAGAGATGCTGCAGAAATAGGATCCCACAAACAAAATTAAAATGCTAGTGGTGGATTTAATGCAATAGTCCTTACGAGCAGAGCAATTACAGACTTTGTGTTATGTTTTTGAATCTTTACTAAGTGGATTATAAGCTGCATTGGGCTGAGCTCTCCTTACCTCGTGGAGCTGATTTGTTGATGGTGATATTGATTGTAACATTCACAATGACATCCCTATTTTGGGGATTTTTCTTAAAATGGGACTTGGAAAATTTTCATCCTGAGGGAAAAAAAAGTCAGCGTACTCTGATACTATCAATATACTTCGATATGGACAGACCTCTAAATAGGAAATGATTGACAGGACAGAGACATTTTTAATGTAGCATATTAACTTACCAAGTTTGATGGGACTAAAACTTTTGCAAACAAATGAAGTCATGGTCCAAATGATCATACTGCTGAACTATACAGTTACATTTACACAAGATGCTGCGACATCCCTGAGTCTCCTAGTATGCATGGTTAATAATTATACAGTGAATTATCCTAGGACTTTTGATACTTTTACATTCTACCAATTATTTCCGTGACCAAACACAAGCTGCTCCCACAAGAATCTCAACAGATATAGCTAACTTTTTTTTTTCCATCCCATTTATGTCACTCAGCTTGGCTGACTTGATCCTGTTTCATAACAGCCAAGCCCAGTGATCCTTCACAATCCTTGTTAGTGGCAGCAGAGTTGTTGGCTCACATGCAAGCAGAGCTGCAACTCATTGCAGCCAGACTGGTGTTCTTTGACTCCGTGATACTGCTCTGCATTAGGAAGAGTATGAGAGCAGGAAATTGAGGCAGTTTGGTCATTCTTGCGTTGGGTTGCATATGAACGAGGCTGGACACAGGTAAGGGAATTCAGCAACTTAGCATTTGCGGCCAGCTCTGTTGGTCTGCCTTCGTCATTTTGTATGGTTGCATCTTTGGGTGTGTTTTCTCAGCAGATGGCCTTAGAAGTTACTTCAAAAACTCATATTCCACAGTTCCTTCCTGCCATGTCAGAGGCCAGATCAAATAATTCGACTGTCTTATTAGTTTCCTCTCCAAAGTTTCTTTACATACAAAAGCAGCATACTTTGGTTACCTCACTTTGGCACAGGTGTGACACTAAAGTTATAGGACAAATTGTAATTTAGTATTCGGTAGTCTTCAATGGTGTGTTGCATTTTGTGTCATTTGCATTCTCTGTTTGAGTCTTCTCTTTTTTTAATAGTTCAGTGGACTGCACCTGCAGACGGTAAGAGTGATTATTTCTGTAGAAACAGAGTCCCAATATGCATCTTCAGGATTGATTTGTATTTGTTGAGTGAGAGTGTGGGTAGATTTGTTTTCTCATAGTCAGCACATACTGAAGAAGACCTGCCACGGGCTGGCTCCAGTTCAGTCTCCAGGAAATGGGAGAAATCTGGACTAGCTATGTATTGAAATGATTGCACCTATGGATATTTGCAGAAAGCTCTCTAATCAGGTGTAAAATGAAGAAAAACTAAAGATACCTTTATTGTTTTTGAAGTATGTAAAGCAACTTTTCAGAATTGGCTTCCTTGGCAGAGCAAGTCTGTTAATAACGCTGCTGCACTCCCTCGTTGAAATAACACAAATTAGCATTTAACTGGGGAGGAAGAACCCGGGAAGTTATTTAACATTTACATAAAATTGCAGCACAAACTCTAAACAGGTCGCCTCCAAAATGTATAATTACACTCAGCAGTCCTGTCAGCATACATGGAAACAATTTTATTTCCAATCATCTTCTGCTTTTATTCACTCAGGAATGTATCATTAAGATTTCCACAGAACAATGAACCTTAATAGGTGCTAATGCAATTGTGAATTATGGTAATTGTTACCTAAATTAATCTCTATACTTTCTATCCCTTATTGCTCTGTGCATGAAGAGTGTGAAAAAGATAATGTTAAAGCTGACATTTGTATAAATGGTATAAAAGATTTATCTCATTTGATAAAAATTTCATAGAAGAATTTGCCATGTGTGGTCTGCTGGGAATAAAGTTAAAATTGATGTACACGGGCAATGCCATTCTTAATATGCAAAATTTCTGAGGACAGAAGCAGTGGAGCCTGACTGGTCATTGTTGGGACATGTGCACGGCACAGATGTGGTCTTCTGCATTTGTTGCCAGGGCGATGCATGCATTTACATGCTTTTCTGTGTGGTGTCTTGAGAGTTGCTCATTTGTGTAAATGGCATATATGTTTCTTGGCTCACCAAAACCCACTGCTACAGGTTGAAATTCTAATCCCAGTGACTCAGAATGTGACTGCATTTAGAAGCAAAGTCTTTCAAGTGGTATTAAAGTCAAAATGTGGTCACACAAAGAATGTTTCTGATTTTGTAGCTATCACAGTATACCATAGAGAAGAGTTCTGCGATGATTCAATAAGTATCTCTTTAATGCCTTGCTGTGTATCAGGAACTCGGCGATGCTGGCGACAGAACAAGGGTGAAGACAGAGGGGTTCAGGTGATGTGAAATGAGTAGGTCCTGGAAGTAAAGCACTGGCTCTCTAGGACTCAGGGATGTCGGCGCACGAGTTTGGAGTGAAGTTTAGCACAGAAGGAGGTCTTAGGACCAGAGAGCATGCCCTCTCCTGTGATCGGAGATCTCACACTTGACGAGGTGCGTGAAACACTTGGATTTTACAGGTGCAAAAATTGTGGTGATCCCAAAACAAATTTCTGAAATAAAAAGGATGAGGGATAGAGTGAGGGAGTGAGGTGCATCGTGGAGCTGCAGGGTGGGATTCCACTTTGATTTAAAATTTTCACATTTGGTTCATCACAGAGAAACAGATTGAACTTTAAAAAAATATTGCACAAAACCTTACTTTTGGACATTCCCTTAAATTCTGTGCCCAAAGTGACGATGTCACTCAATCCTAGCCCTGTGTCACCTTGTAGTGACATCACACCCTTAAGAACTGTTTGCAGTCCTCAGAGGCTCAGACGAAGCAGTGGACAGCTGTAAAGATTATCAAAATAAAATAATTATAAAAATGAGAACTGTTTGCAGTAAACCAAACTTATGGTTTTGCAGTAAACCAAATTGTTTGCAGTAAACCAAACTTACATACTCTTATGATAAGTATCATGCAATTTATACATATGTGTTGGTGTGTGTGCATACAGTGTTCGATGTCTACTTTTTTCACAAGTGTGTATTCCATCAGCAGCCGACCACAACATTTGTGAAACAATTTGGATCTCCACTGCAGGTGTAGAGACTTTTCCCTGGTCTGACAACTATTACATTGTATCGAGTGCTATGAGTACAGATGATTTAAAGTACACTGGAGGGTGTCCGTAGGTCATATAGAATTTCCACTATATTTTCTATACGGGACCTGAGCACTGAGAGTTTTGGCATTTTCATATCTCCTATGGACATTGAAAAATGGCAAGAATGACCGCGCATTTATGTATATTTCTGTGTATAGATTACAAATGTCATATTTATGTGGTATAGACATATATAAATTATATAGAGATAAAAATCTGATCTCATGGGATCCTTTGAGATGATTAAGTATCTCTGAAGGGTTATTATGTTGAGACACACTTGAGAACACACCTGCCTCTGGGCTGTGTAGCCCCACAGCTGGCTGTGTGGTTTGGTGGTTGTTGATACCTGGACAGGGTAGCTACAAACGTCTTGTGGAGATGGCTAATTACACACCTTGGAGCCTGGGCAGGAAACCCCTTCCTGGAAACCCTTGTTGTTCCTCCAGTTCCAATCATCTACAAGGTGTCTGAGCTTCTTGCCTTTGCTTTATCTTGTCCCAGTCTCTTTCTTTTGGCCCTGGGTCTCCTAACCTAACATTCTACTTAGTTTCCAAGCTCTCTCATCCCAGACTTTGCTCGGTCTTTCATTCCTTATTGCCAAATCGCTGACATGTGCCTGTCTCCCACGTTCTTCCTTTTCCATCTAGAACGAGGTCTAGAAGCCTAATTAGCTTGTAAAGCGTGTTGGGTTGGGATGACCAAATCCATCCTTCTTGCCTGTGACTTGAACCTCCTGACCCTCTCTCATAAAGCGCTCATGTTCTATTGGCTACTCTGCACTCAGTTGTCATTACTTTGTGTTGACAGTTTTATTGCTTCCTGGTGACCCCTGTCTACCCACAATTACCACGGAATGTAGCAACCTATGTATTTCAAAGTTAAATGTGTGGAATAAAAATAAAACCAAAAAAAATTTATTCTACTTTCTAAGGCAAAAGATATTTCCAGCTTTTAAAATGTGGTAAGATAAGCAAGCATTGGACACACAGTTTTCATACAAAACTTTCACAGGAACTGAAATTGTTGCCAAAAAGTTACATTGTAACAATTATCAAATAATGTAACGGTATTGTATATAAACGAAGATGCTTCAGTCTTTTAAAACAAAGCCGAGTTTTGTTACAAATTAATTTATATTTGTGAAACCGAACTGACCTAATCATAGTTTGGGGATTAAAATAATGAATAAATAGTTTGATATGTAGCAGTATGGAATGAGATGAGAATTTCATTCGTTTCCACTGAGTGCAGAACCCGCTTGGGCAAGACACACACCGTGTGGCTGCCTCCTGCTGGTGAATGGAAGCTGAGGCCAGAAAGAAAGGCTCCCACCCAGTCAGGTCCGGAGCTGCACCACAGAGCTGCAGTCTTACATTCAAGGAAACCATTTATCTCTGATGGCAAGCCTGCTATGAATTTAAATAGGAAGGGAATGTTTTTTATTTTGAAAGCTGAAAGGCTGCAACAAGATGCGGAAAGGAAATTCAAGTACAGTGTGTTCCATAGGAGGGCGGAAGTTTAGTGGGTTTTTTTTTTTTTTTTTTCAGACACACAAGACAATTCTAAGTACATACGCACTCTAGACTGAGAATGGAATCAGGGTTCATTAACTTCTACGTTGCTTTTTAAACTCTGTTGTATGTCTGTCTCTTGGGCAAAGGCAGTGAGAATAGCATGTCTGTACAAGCATGAACTTGCTGATTTATCTTTGGATTAATTGATTTTTTTTAATCTAATTGTCTATGACTCCATCCTGAGTTTCAGGGAAGTGATATGGAAGAAAAAGCACACGTTGTGCCAAGGTTCCGGGGTGCTTGGTAAGAGACTGTGTGAGAAGCAGAACGCGCCACTCTCCTTTGGCAGCCGCAATCCTGAGGCATACGAAGCCGACACGTGAGGGCTCCAAATGGCAAGATAATCCAGATAAAGTTTACACGTCTTGCAGCTTTTGAAGTTTTCTAAAGCCAAATAGAGTGGAAGGATAAAAGAAAAACCTAGTTCTCAAGTTAGTGTGTATCATATACTTAGAATCTTCCTTTCCTAGGAAGCCTGGCTGCCAGCAAGAAGCCTCACAGCCAGCATCTAGAGTCAGTGTGTCTACACATGGACCACGCTATCACATTGCATGGTCTCTGGATTCTAAAAAGGAGACTATTCTCTTATGTAACTGCTTCCTTGTAGTTATCATACTACTGAATAATTAAATATGTACTTCTACAGTGTCAATGATACTAGCAAAAGAGCTGCCCATTAATATAGACGCGAGTGAAAAATGCATTGCACTGATCCTCTGTAATTGGACATTTAACCTGCTGGTAATGTAACTTGGGAAGAGTGCTGAGTTGAAATTCTGATTTTCCTAAAAATGTTGGTGAAAATAAAAACAGGGGAAGACCCCAAGGAGCAGAACCAGGAGCCTTGTGGGGTGTTACACGAAGGGTCAGCAAGGCTGGGGTCCTGCAGAACTGAGCAAAATCTGGATGCTTCCATGTGATATTAAAGCATGACATGTAATGAATGTATAAAACATGACATATTTAGGCTGAGATGCTGTCAGCACGGTCTTTCAATGACTTCTTCCAGCCTAAGATATTAGCTTCTGGAACAATCTTATTATGGATTTCTGGAAAGCAGAGTTTAAAAAGTGGACAACAGCTTTATCAGCAAATGACGCATTTAGATTTATGAAGCCTGGTGTTTTCACCCCATGCCAGAGGAGTGAGATCCAACTCTATCTTTCAGGAAAGCCCTTCCTGTTTGGTTTCTGGTTCAAGTTGCTTTCTACAACCATGTGTACAAGTCCTAGAAGGCCAAAGTGAAGGTAAAGCCATTCTGTCATTTTGAGAAGGTTGGCACAGGATGCCAAAGCATGCACGCTCTAGGTTGGCACAGGATGCCAAAGCATGCACGCTGTTAGTGCCCCCACAGTCTCTCCCCCTTCCCGCTTCCCTCCGCCCCACCTCTCTTCCCTTTCCTTCCTTTTGCTTAGTGTAACAGAGTTCTATCCAAGAGGTGGTCTCAGATGAGGAACGTATTGTGACACTGTAGATCACCTTGTGATCAATAAAGGAATCCAAGCAATCTATGCCGTTACTACTTGTCCTCCAGCCGACAAGAGGGAGGGGAGCAGCTTGGATATGAACCGGTGTCCATATGGGATATTCAGAGGTGGAGGATTAGCTTGTTGAGGCGTAGCATTGGCACCTCAATACGCATTCATCAATTCCTAGACATATAATAGAGCTTATCTTTGGACAAACAGGTGTTTGTTAGGTGCATGTCTTGTCTGTGTAGTGAGGTTTCATCATTAGATTATCTTTAATGAATTCATTTTGTTGGAGTATTATCAGCAGAGAGCAAATAAGAAGAGCCTCAAAAAGCACCTGTGTTTACTGAATGACTGGTACTGAAGATGTTGCATAAGATTGGTGCTCAGGAGGACCCTAGGAATAAATTCTTTACTAATTTAAGCATCAGAATATCTACTTTTTTTTTCATAATAGTGAATCCAGAGACTAACTCAAGTTTCATTCATGTAGACATGACTAGAAAGTCGGACAGTGGTTCTTACACTCAGTGTACACAAGAATCACTTGAAGGGCTAATTTACAAGTTGTTCTGAAGAGAGTGAAGAAGATGTAATAAAATACCCTATTCGGAAGGAAATCAGTCTGATGAAAGCATTTAAATTGTTCTTTCAGATATTGTCAACGTTGGTTAAGTAAATCACTTAGATTCCACGTGTCCTTATCTTGCTGAGAGTGGTACCTAATTTAAAGATAAGGCTAAGGTGTCTCAATGGATGTGGGGTAGGAGAGGCCCTTGTCTTTTTCTGGTTTTTGGGTATTCCCTGGTGTCACCCCCTTTTCTCCACATTCCTCCCACCAATCCTCTGATGAGACCACCAGTTCCACTTTCTCCCAGGTCTCAAGTTGTACCAGCATAGCAGACTGCATACCAGCCTGACTGCCTCTTACATGTCTACACCTGTGGCTTTTCACAGTGTTCAGATGTGCCAAACCAGGTCACTCTCTGTTTAGCTGGGTAACTTCTTTTCTCAGGCTGTCTTTTTTGTAGTCATCTCCTCTTTCAATTCCAAAGGGACAAGGAAAAGAAAGAGATCCTTCTCTTCCAGGACCCTTGGTTATTTCTGGACAAAAATGTGAAGTTAGTATTGTGTTGGCTGTATGGGGGACAGTGTGGAATCAGGAGATTCAGCACTAGATAACTTCAATTCATTTCTTTCTTCCTCTCTACTCTCAATTTTCTTCAAGTCAGAAATAGACAGGCATATATATATTTTTTTGCCAATAATTTCCCCCGTTCTACAATGAGCAAGAACTTTCTTGCTGTTGTATTCTCAGTAGAAATGGACTTTTCTGCATACCAAGAACTCAGGGGGCCATGAATCCCAAAGGAATAGCTGTTGATATCCTACAGTAGGAAATAAAAGCATTTGGGAAATTAATTCTCTTAAAAAAGTGCATGGTTCTTAAGCTTATTGACTTTCTGTTAAATCCTATTATTACATCAGTGTTTATTTTTCTTTTTCTTTCCCTAACATATCCCCTCAAGCAGATGGATGTTCTGGGACATGTACTTGGGAATGCAAAACAAATAAAGCACATTAATAATTTAAAGATTGTTTCTGATATATGCTGCTATATTATAAATGATAATAATGATAGATATCAGAAAACAGAAGAGAAAAAAATGAAATGGCCCAAAAGGAAAGAAGGAAGAGTTAACAGTAAATTCCATGTGCTCCAAAAAATTGTTTTAGTTACATACTCACTCACTTCATTTTTTAAAAGCTTTGTTTATTTATTTTTAATTGGAAAGTCAGATATGTAGAGAGAAGGGGAGACAGAAATATCTTTCATCCGTTAATTCACTCCCCAAGCGGCTGCAATTTCTGGAGCTGAGCCAATCTGAAGCCAGGAGCCAGGAGCCTCTTCCGGGTCTCCCACACAGGTGCAGGGTCTCAAGGTTTTGAGCCATCCTCGACTGTTTTCCCAGGCCACAAGCAACGAGCTGGATGGGAAGGGGGGCCGCTGGGATTAGAACCTGCACCTATATGGTATCCCGATGCATGCAAGGCGAGGACTTTAGCTGCTAGGCTATCGTTCCGGGCCCACACTCACTTATTCTTTAGCAAGCAATACTTGTAAAGGCATAGATGTTGCAAAGGTATAGTTGGTACTGGGACCACGTATTGGAATAGCTTAGGGCATCTATTGGTGGACACAAACGGCTTTTTAAACTCCATTTGGAGCTTGCTCTCTTTGAACTGGTAAACCAATGAAGGGTTACGTTGAAGCAGTTCTAAGTGTATTCGGACAGAGGAGAGCTTACCCAAAATTGCTTTGTGTTGCTTTTTTTCTTCACTTTTATAAAGTGCATAAAAACTTCCTCTTACTTTCTTCTGGACCTCAGAGGAATGGTATGGGGAAAATAAAACGTAACTAGAAAAGAACAGCAATCCCTTAGAAGATTGACGTGGAGTAGGCATGGTGTTTAACTTGTGGTTAAGATGATGGAGTCTCACACTGGGACTCCAGTATAGCCAGCTCTGACTCCTGACTCTAACTTCCCTTCTAATGCAGACCTTTCGTAGGTCCTACCCACATGGAAGAACTGGGTTGAGTTCGTAGCTCTGGGCTTAGGCTGCGGTTGGTAACTCTTACAGGTGCTCGGGGAGTGAAGCATTCTCTCTCAAAGAGGTAAATAAGCTTTATAAAAGAATATAAGATATGAAGTTTATTGTATCATTGCAATATACAAGGAATGGACAGCTTTCTCGGTCCATATCCTTGACAATGGCAGTGCTGCAAACCGGCGGGCAGTTAAAAACGCGAGAGTAGCATGCCTTTCTCTTTCACTTCATGTTGCTTTATTTCCTGTTTTGATAAGGACTTGGAGGAGAGGAAGACTTAGAAGCGTCCAGTCATCGCGCATGGCTGTAGAATAACCCTGGAGTGAGACAGTAGGTGAGAGCTGATTCCAACAGTGAGAATTATGGTTACAGACTGACTGGGAGGATTTTAAAAGCGGGAAGATTTCACGCTGACGTCTTATTACTTAGGCTGATGTAGCCAGCAAGCATATGCAACTAGAAAATCCTTGAAGATTTTGAAAATGTTACAATTGATCTAATTATGAGCCTCCTCACTTCTGTGTTTTTCCAAGAAGAATCCCCGTCTCAGGCTTTTTGTCCTCCTAAGTTATACCCTACATAGCTATACCTATACCCTGAAGTGGAAGATGCTTTGTGTTCTATTGGCAGCCCAGCACCTGAAAAGAGCCCTTCTCAGGCACCCTCTTCTCTTCTATACACCCTTCAACATCTTTCCTTGTGTTTTTGGAGTGATACGAACCAGTTATTTTTGTGTGTGTGTGATTGAAAAATTTTGTCATAAAGGTGGGCTGTGAATATACAATGGCTTGTATGTGAGAAATGTTTTTAGCGATGAATCTGTTAGTGGTATCTTGGCCTAAAAAACATCCTCATGTCTGGGTGGAGTCTTCTCTCCCTAGCACCTCTGATTCCAGTGTACAAATAATGTTTATATTTCAGTTCACAGAAAAAAAAAACAGGAAAATATTTCATTGAACGCTGACAGCCTTAACGAACTTTAAAGGGTAATGGTGGTGCTAGTTAGCATATCTATTCATGTCTCCTTCAGTCTATTGAATTACTCAGCTGAACACCACACAAAAGCAAAACTTGAAAAAAAATATATCCAGAAAGCCAACATTAATAATTCATAGATGCTGGAGGTTTGTGACTGACAGTTCCCCTCCTACTGTGTTGAAGTCTGTTAAGAACGGAATCCTGAAAGCTCCTAAGTTACTTTAGACACCTTGCAAGCAACCCTGCCTAGGAATGTTAATGCTTCTCTAAGTGGTGAGCTACCAAAACATACTGTGGATTTTCATCCCCGCAAGCACTTGTTCATGTTCCTTGGGATTACTTATAAGGTTCAGCTTTTCATGAGATGTGTAACTGACAGTTCTTATATTTGAATTTCACAAGCATCTGCAGACCCTAAAGGACTCCAAATTCAGCTCTAATCCTCTGTTACAAAGTAAATTGGCATTTTTGAACAGAGTCCAGATACCAATTATAGCATTAATAAGGATATACAAACACGTTGTCTGCTTGGGCAGGATTAGAAGTGATGTTGTTCCTGGCAAAACTGGCCTGCCTCAGAATTCATCGTCTTCCTTCCTCTGTGTACATAGAATTGTATTTATTAAACCTTTCCATTAAAAATAGAAACTATCAACATCCCATTTTCCTGGGGAAATCAAGGACAAATACTACCACTGTTGTCTGACAATGAATTGATTTCAGGCCGTTGTGGAGCAAGGATAAAATTTAGGCTTGGTGCTGTTACAAAGCTGTAGTAAAGCGCTCCCACAGAGGAGGGCTCAGGAGATGGGACCTGCATAAATTCTGCCACAGATGGTGATCCATTTTCTCACCTGAGTGTACATCAAAAGAATTCCAAGGCTGTAGGTTCATGGCCATGGTCTCTATCATTCATTAATAATTAAGCTCCATTTCTATTTCCCATCTGAGCATTTTTAATTCTTACGATAACCTTTGGGAAAAAGCAATGGAGATATGAGGGTGAGTGATCTTCCTAGACTTGGAAAAGAGATTTTATTAAAAAGATTTATTATTGCTATTATTGCAAAGTCAGATATACAGAGAGGAGGAGAGACAGAGAGCAAGATCCTCCATCCACTGGTTCACTCCCAAGTGGCAGAAATGGTCAGGGCTGAGCTGATCCGAAGCCAGGAGCCAGGAGCCTCCTCCAGGCTTCCCACATGGGTGGAAGGTCCCAAGGCCCTGGGCAGTTCCCCCACTGCCTCCTCAGGCCTCAAACATGGAGCTGGATGGGAAGTGGGGCCTCCAGGACATGAACCAGCGATTGCATGGAATCCCAATGTGTGCAAGGCGAGGACTTTAGCCACTAGGCTACCATGCTGGGCCCAGGAAAAGAAATACTTTGTTGTGAAGTCTTCTGTGAGGACTCACAAACCAGCCCGTAAACATGAAACAGGGGTCGTGTTCTAGATTGAAAACCCTGTGTGGCCTTGTAAACTGTGGTGCTAAAAATTGGCTTGTGTGAGGCATAGTTAGGAAAATAGCATCTGACCTTCTTAGCGGGGAGTTGCAACAACCAGAGATTATTACGGTAAGTAATAATGGTTTTTTTTCTCATTAAAGTCTTACCTTCATAAAAGATCCCTAAGGAGTTTAAATTTCAAAAAGATTTGCAAGTTGTTGAGTAGAAGCTCCACAATGATTGATTAGTTTAAGCATTAGCTTCTGTATTAAGCAATGAATAAAACTCAAATGCTGAATAAATTTTTTTTCCCCGTATGAAGGACTTCTCCAAGCACGTGTGCTAATCATTTTGGAAGGTAGAGTTTAATAAGTGTAAGTTTGACCCTTTGTTTATTTGATTGCAGATCAAGAGTGATAGCATTTTCCTAATGGAATCAAGGGGTGAATAAGAATGTAGATGAAACAGCTAGTAGTATTAACATAGATGCTGTTTTCCTTTGCTTTCCCTTACAGTCAGAATAATACTTTACAAAGATATTTTGTGTGTGATATGTGTACGTCTTTCTTTATCACTGTAGACAGAAGTCAAAATAATGGTTACCTCATTCTTAATTACATCAACAAGATTTTGTCATCGCGGTGCAATGGATTAAACTGTCTGCTCCACTCGCATTGCCTAGCAGAGTGGAAGGTTGTGTCTTAGCTGTTCGGCTTCTGATGCAGCTTCCTGCTAATGTGCCAAGAAAGGCACCCAATGACAGTCTAAGGATGCGAGCCTCTGTCATCCACGTGGGACAGCCAGAAGAAGTTCTAGGCTACTGGCTTAGGCATGGACCAGGACTCACTCTTATAGCCTTTTGGGAGAGAAAAATCTCTTCTCTCTTTTTTTCTGCCTCTCTCCGTCAGTCTGCCTTTCAAACACACAAATGTAAGTTGTTTCTAAAAAGCAGAAATAAAGAAAAGGTTTCAATGATCACTGATGCAATGTTTAGACATGTATGTTTTTGAATAGGATGGGTTTTGCTTAATTATTACAATAGTTTGTTGTTATTTGGGTCTTGCCAAGAATCATGCATAGTTTTCAGTGCTGTCCCAATGGTAGCATTTCCCTTTTCACAGTCATTCCTTGATACTGATATTGGGGTTTCTCCCATTTACAGCAGAGTCACCAAGATGCACAAAGGTTAACAGCATGAGAAGTATCTACATATCACGGGGTTGAAGCTGCTGTTGCAACTCAGGAAGTGGGTGTGCATTTGGCTGCTTGACTGATTATACAAAAAATTAATGGTAATAAACGCAAGAACATCGTTGCAGTGTATATGGTTTTTGACTTTCCTTGGGGTCAACTTTGAGTTTATGAAGAAAAAAAGAACAATTTCAAGGAATTCAATTATGCCCATTCTAAGAAATATACATGCATGTTTGCCATTTGCAGTCTTTAATAAATCAAAGTCTTAATATGAAAGTTAAAGGCTGAAGGAAAGAAACAACATCGAAAGGCTTGGCTAGCAGATGACATGATGAACATTTGCAACCTGAGTTCATTGTATTCCCTTTACGGCACAAGGGGCCCTTAAGGACAGCTTTGTTCCTGAATCCAAATTTAAGCATTGTGAATTTGGTCTTGGTATTTCCTCACCTACTTGTATGGAATTCTGTTTTTCATTAGAAACCCTATCAACCCCCCTTCTCTTGGAATTTTCTAGTGATTTCTGTGACTTAAAGGAACCTATGCGATGAATGCTTCATTTTTAGTTTGATAATATCTTTGAAAACCTGAAATTTAGCTTCTCTTCTGCTCAACCCACATTCTTTTAAAAAGAATCTATTTTTATTTAGTTTGCTTTGGGGGATTTCAGAAGCTTACGACACAGCAACTGAAAGTGACTGTGGAAAAAATTCCACAAAAAAATCCCACAAAAATATTACGATTAAAGAAGAGTGTAATTATGCACGTGATATGGCTTAAATCTTGTTGCCATGCCTGGTTTTCCAATTTGTCTGTAAAGTACAACATGAATTCTTTGTAGTGCATTTTACGGTTGTAAACTCTAACCCCAGTCACACTTTTCTAACGGGTAAAGCTAGATTTCATATGGTTTGATTCCATGATTACATTTGACAAAAGCTAAAGGTGTACATTGTTATCTTAGGGATGAGCCTCATTTGTACTTTCTATGTAGTTTTCTGGTTGTTCAGTTTACCTCAGGGATACAGTATCTAGAGAGATTAGTGGATTACATAAATATTTTTTGATGTATATTTCCATCTTTCAGTGATTTTGCAAGACTCATCAACTTTCCCAAATTTCCAAAATGCATATGAAAAATACAAAATACAAAGAAACATTTTGTCACCTGCCTTCCTACCTACTCTTTCTGTTTTCCCACAGCCTGCATTAACCCTGTGTGCACAGCAGTGAATACTAAATGTCCTAGGGACATTGCTTTAATAAAAGTGTTTAAAATTTATTTTTAGATGTATAATTGAGGTACCAAATAACTAGACCCAGGATCAGTATAGAAGATGGAGATCCATGGAGCCTACAGACTGGATTGTAATCTCTACAGGACTGTGTCTGAACACAGGTCTGTATGTGGGCGAATGTGATACACCCTGTATCCCAGAACGGGCCTAGCAGGGCTAACAACCTGGAACTAATTTATCATAGCTAGCTTTCTTTCACTGCACTGGTAGTTATGTCTTATTTTAAAAAATAGAATTTCCATGTGGAGGGATACATGAAATCTTGTGTTAAAGAATTCTCACATTGAATGTGTAAGAAAAATAAGTAAGGCAATGTCAGAATCCATTGAACGTACAAAGCAATAACTGACCGAAGGGTCAACAGTGACGACATTAAAACAGAATCAGACTTGCACATTCTTTACGTATCACAATGATTCTAAAGTAAACATTTAAAAGTGTTTTCAAAATTGTTTTTTAAAAAATTTATTTTATTGCAAAGTCAGATATACAGAGAAGAGGAGAGACATTGAGAAAGATCTGTCTACTGATTCACTCCCCAAGTGGCTACAACATCAGGAGCAGAACTGATCTGAAGTCAGGAGCCAGAAGCTTCTTCCGGGTCTCCCACACAGGTGCAGGGTCCCAAGGCTTTGGGCCGTCCTCGACTCCTTTCCCAGGTCACAAGCAGGGAGCTGGATGGGAAGTGGGGCCCTGGGATATGAACTGGTGCCCATATGGGATCCTAGTGTTTACAAAGCGAGGACTTTAGCCACTAGGCTGCTGCACTGGGCCTATAAAAAGAAGCATAATAAGAGAAGAACAAGGCATTGAGTCCTGGCTTTTCTACTATCACATGACAGACTTTTTGGTAAAAGTATTTTTGGGAAAGGAATTTTAAATAAAGAAAACCAAAAGAAAGCAAAGGGGATCAGGAAGAAAATGAAGAAAAAAAATTCATGGCGATTGTCATGCTCGAAAGCAAAATGTGAATGCAGAAAAAGGAGGCGATACCCAAGTCTAAAAATGAGAAAATACAATTGAATTGTTTGTTGGATGAATATCAAGTAATAATAGTTTATTATTCCTGAAACTCCCAGTGTCTTTATTGTTGTTTGAATTTATTGGATTCACAAAGCTCCAAGAAGAAATAGGATGACTATTAAAAATAAATTTATTTCATTTCACCATCCTATTATTATTACTCTTAAACTTTTCAAAATTTGATTTGATTCTGAGGAAGCCTGCTATTAGAAATCATAAAGCCAATTAAATATGAATCTCTTCACCTACCTGTCCATCTCCCCAGCTCTGCTCTGATAGGGAACAGCCAGGAGAATAGTTCATGTTGCCAATGAGTTGAATAGTAATCCTTGACTCCTATTTAGTGTTGAAATTGCTAGTATGAGCAGAGGGGAAGGAAACAACCCAATGGACTCCAAACTGGCTCAAAGGCAGGCTTTGCTTTTCACCCAGCATTACATTTTTCACAGGATGGGGGAAAAAGCTTTAGTGGTTGCATGCTGTTCTTGGGTAATACTTTTTAGTAATGCAGGGGCTTAGTTGGCTGGGTAACTTGATTACTCTGAAGGGCATGCTATTAGCAGAGTGGGAAGGAATCAAAGGAAAAAAAAATAATTTACATTAAGGCCACAGACACGCCATACAATACAATTACTTCAGGTTTTATATCCAAAAAGCTATTATACTTTTCCCCCCTATTCTTTTAGCACTGTGGTGTTCTGGTAAGGGGTTTTTATGAGAGGCAAGAAATGGATGTGATCCCAGAAAAGCCCAAGAGATTGTTTTGTGAATGAAAAAGGTCGATGCTGGGAATAACTCCATATGGATTTTTCTTTTTAGCTCTTTCCAATGAATTGTGGTTATCCATGGATAATCAATTCACTTCTTTTTTACTTTAGTTTTCATGTGGAAATAATCATTCCTTTTTTTTTTAAATCACAGTAATGCTACATGCATGAAGGAGACAATCTATACAACATACCTCATATTCCTGAGAGAAAAGTACGGCATGCTTCATCAGCGTCACCTGGCATCTTCCCAAACGATGTTTGTTGGTGCAGCAGAAACCATTATGAAAAAAGAGCATCTTGGTGGTGATGTTAGTTAGGGTAGGCGAGGCTGTGCATTAGTAACAAACTCTCCCCACATGTCAGCATCTCGATGAGATGCAGTTTTTGTTTTTTTCCATTCCACCATATTCTGCATTGAGATGCTTTGCTCCGAACACACAGGTTGAAGAAGGCTTGCTGTGTTAGGTGGCTCTCACTTTAGAAACATGGTTTGCAGGGTTTCAAGAGAGAGAGGGAGCCGAACATGGAGCCGGCCTGACCACTTCATGAAACCTTGACTGGAAGCTGCTGATGTCATTGTCACTCACTGCTCGCTGGTTAGAGACAGTTCATCTGACTGCATCTACTTGGAAGACACACGGAAACTGTCATCCCATGTACCTGGATAGGGGAAGAAACCACATGATTGAGCACTACATTCTGTCTAACCATGGGTCGTTGGAATTCAAAGTAGGAAAGGAAGTCACCCAGGAGAGGTGGACTTTGATTCCTTACCTCAAGTTCATCTTCTGGTAGTGTTGTAATGTGACTTCATTCTTGCTTTTTTTATTGGCGGATGTTCAACCAGAAATAATCCTAGGTTTAAATATGTGACATTGGCTAGACACGGAATCTAACCCCTGACTGCAGAGCTGCTCTCTGAGTTTATATCAGACTGTAATCTTCCACGTCCAATAGCAAAGCCTGAAATAGTTCATTTTTGCCTGCTGTTATGTTCTGGCTAGAGAGAACAGGGCCAAGAATGATCTCGGAATTCAAGATAGAGACATCTGGTCTGAATTTGCTGAGCAGAGTATCAAATTCTACATTAATCTAGGCACACATCATAAAGACACTTTATCCTGCAGGCAAGGCAAGGGAAAAATTGGGTTAAACAGCCTAGCCGAGTCCTTGGCATGCCTACAGTAGGTGCTTGATAAAGGCACCTGTGTGCTCTTTGCAAAGGAAGCCAAAATTATAGTGGCTTATTTTCTGTAAAATGAATAGTATTTAGTGTGATTCTCAGATAATGATTTTCTTGTTACTCCTGTTTTCCAAATAGGGTTTACAATGACGACACTATTAGACCTTCTATTCAAGGATAGAAACTGAATATAAATCAAGCACTGGGGATACAGCAGTGGCAAAAAGATGTGTTCCTGTGATGTGGGGGAGGAGTAACAGAGGCCAGGAAACAATCAAATAAACGAAACATGGGCACACCACTGAGACACACCAAGGACAGGATGAAGGCAGAGCAACAATGCTGAGCATGGCAAGCCAGCTCAGACAGGTGGTGTTGCAGACTGGATTTCAGGCAGGGCCACAGAGATAACACACTTCTTCCAGAAACAAGGGGTTGTGTGAATGTCAGAGGAGCTAGTGAGTTGAGACTGGGATAAGTTGAGTAAGTCTGCTCTGAAACCAGAGAGCCTGTCTCTGAAGTTTATCTGGAAAAGCTGCAGCTCAAAAGGAAGCTCAAGATTTGGTGTAAAACTCACGTGTGAAGAACTGCACTGGGGGCTAGGGAATGTCACTGTAATCTTCACAATCTGCCAGGGATAGCGACTTCTGCCTTCCAAATCTGGCTGGAATGTCACTTGGCAAGGGCTAGTGCAGCAGCATACAGAAATGGGATTCTGGAAAACAGAGCTCTCAGCCTTGGATGGACGAGGACTGCCTGTGGTGCTCAAAGTAGACAATTTGGTACCAGCAGGAAAGACAGATCTGCACTTGTAATTCAAGTGCAGTTGTAATTCAAGCGCAGTTCAGTCTTTTAAAGGTACCAGGAAGAACGTTCCAGGGTGCAGGAAAGAGAGGAAGGACTGCCTGGAGTTTTGTATTGAGAAGTGCTAGAAGAGGGTTCTGAGATGGTGATGAGGAACCTTATGGAAGGTCCATTACAGGTTTGTATGCCTGTACCTTGTGAAAGGCTTTTCTGAGCAGAAAGTCCAAGGGCGCTAGAGACCCAAGACCTTGCTGCTCAGGCAGCAGAGAAAGGGCAGCGAGCTCAGTGTGGGTATGTCCCCTAGAGTTTAGGGAGGACAGGGCTGTACTGGAGCCTGGAGTATTTGAGAGTATCCAGAGAGGTGGGAATGAGGGTGGGGCATCACATTTTGCTCAATGATAAAAGAGCACAGTGTTGGCCTAGGCTTGAATTGTCATCGGACAGATGGATTCAGAAGCCAACGTGACATGCTCCTCCCTCCCAAAGCTGTAGGGTGAATAAAGAACAAGGTCTTGAGATGGGAGACAAAAGACTGGTGAAATCTGCATTAGGAAAGGTGAGGGGGACTCCATTGCTGGTGAAAGTCATGTGGCACCTTGGGTTACACTAACTAAGCCTCTGCTCAAGTGTGCTCAGGAAGTGAAGGGATATCAAGCTTCCTTTGGGAATTCACACAGTGATTTCTTTCCCTCTGGTTACACATACTGCATTGAAAAACTGGGGCTGCTAGGCACAGTCATCAGGCCTATTTTTCTTTCTTCCTCTTTGTCTTCTTAAAAAAAAAAAGATGTATTTATTTATTTGAAAGTCAGAGTTCTAGCTGAACTAGGCCAGGCTGAAGCCAGCAGCTTCATTCGTGTCTCCCATGTGGGTGCAGGGGTCCAAAAAACTTGGGTTATTTGCTACTGCTTTGTCAAAGTTTTTAGCAGAGAACTAGATCAGAAATAGAGTAGTTGGAATACAAATTGGTGCACGTATGGCATGCCTGAGTCTTAGATGGTGGCTTTACTCGCTATAACACAATAGCGATCCTTCAGGTCTACTTTCAAACACAAGTGCTGATGTTTTAGATAGCATGGCTCACCCATCAAAGGCAGGTTGAGCAATGCATGGATCTGTGTTTCTCCCTTACACCACGTGATCTACCATACTGCGAGTCAATCAGCCGGCTGCTGCTCTTGAACCAAAGTGGCCAGTAAGAGCTTGAGTACCCCTGAGGTTCTCTTCCTGATCCCTCTGTCTCATTTCAAAAGTCCTCAATAAATGCTTCTTGAGGTCACTTGCCAACTACATCGGTTTCCAAGCTTGCTGGGATTCAACTTAGGATTTTTTTTTCATGTTTATAATAGTTTGAAATCAATGCATACCAGAGAGAAATCATACTTAGAGTTTAGATCTTTGCCCCAGGTCAGTGATCCACGATTGTGAATTACGGCAGTAGCTGTATCTTCCGGTCAGTCCTGTGGTTACAAAGGCAAAACAACCAATAGACTACAGGGTGCTGTGTGGCCCAGGCAGCCAGTGTGGTAGGTTAGCGGGATTCTCAATGTATGATGGTACATGAGGATGTAATAGCATGGTAAGTCAACGACCTTCTGAAAACCACTTGTTCACAAACGCAAATCTCAGTGTCACTTCACAGGAGGCTGCAACTGAACTCAGTAATCACAGCTAAAGTGAGGGTGTCTGAGGAAGTGGGTAGTGTACCATTCTCCTCCGATTGCTGAAACGACCCTGGGAGGTATTTATTAGGATTGTCCTCCTTTACATGCAAAGAAAACAAAGTCCAGAGTAATATTGTAACTTGCTCGCGGTCACGCAGCTAGTCAGCAATCGATCTGGTATCTTTGGGGGCCTCACTTGGCTTCAATTCTCATCCTTCTCTTAGAAGTTTCAGATAAATTTGGTTCCTTTTGGCAACCCATAAGGAAAATATTTAATCTCGCTGTCATCCCACTTTCTAAAATTGGCTTCTCCCATGCCCTGCCTTTCTCATTATAATATATAATGATATGGTGCTGTTTTTGTAACATTATCCTAATCTGAGAACTGGGGAAGCGCATATTACTGCTGATGGTAATGACAGGGACCAGCCTTACCAACATCTTAGCGTTTCTTGCATTTCCCACAGAATGGCTTGATTGATGGGTTTTTTGCTAAGCCCCTGCAACTTGTCTGCCTTTGCAAGTGAAGCTGGATTTTGAGCCCAAGCCTTGCTCATGGAAAAGCAGTGACTGGGAGGAACAGAATATTATGTGGTGCACGTGGGTTGTGTTGCCTGTGGCCCTTCATGGCTGTAAGCTTTGCTCTTTAGGCACACTGTCTAGATAGCCTATTTCCTTCATTATCCCATTGGACTTTGTCTCTCACAGGCCCTAGAGCAACAGTAATATGTCTATCTGTTGTGGCAAAATGATGTCAGTCTTGAAAACCCAGGGAGATAGAGTTGAATCTATTTCTATGAGTGTGGGCAAGTCTCTCTCTCTCTTTTTGTTGTTGTTTTGTGGTTTGTAACTTGTACTGTTTAAAAGACTGTCTTGGAGTTGGTTTGATTGTGACAGCTTTCAATCCATCTTCCTTCTGTGCATTGACTGGTTTCTGTATTCTGGTACAAAGATGAACCTTGGTCTGTGATCCAGCCAATGAATAGAGATGGTGCCATTTAACGGTCTCTCAGAGGTAGCAAAATCAACCTCCATGTTAACTGAAATGTTCTGATTTTACCTTTTATACCGTGTTTTTAAAGACTGAATTTCAAAATTGTGCTGTAAATGATCTTATTTAGTCCTCACAGTCAGGACGTAGATATAATCATCTCCAGACATAGAATTGGTGGCTTTCCCAAGGTGAGAAAAGTTGTGGGGACAGAATGAATTAGGATTTTATTAGGAAAGTGGAAGTGAGAAAGAGATATGTAAAAGGCACTGAGCTAATTCAATCTGAAAGAGATGCGTTAGTTACCCTTTTTAAGATTGATAGACCTGTTCATTTAACGTAACAAGCTGTGAAATTCACCAGTGTGTAGTAGTGACTGCAGCATCCTTGTTTACTGCAAGTGTCCATTGACTTTGATCAATGTTTTGCTGTATTAGTTAATAAAATATTTTTAACACGACTCATACTAATGCAATGACTTTATATTTTCCAAGTTGACACACTTTTGAGAATGAAGCATAATATGTTTAAGACTATTGCCCTAAAGCTTCAGGAGCAAACTGGGACTGTTCTACACAAACCAATACATGCCATCACTCCACTCAGTAGTATTATGTACTACAAAGAATTCAAACTTCTTTAAAAGACAAGTGTCAGGTTTGGGCCCAGTGCCATGGCTCAATGACTCAATCCTCACCTTGCAAACACTGGGATCCCATATAAGCACTATTTTTTTTTCCAGTTGCCCCACTTCTCTTCCAGTTTCCCTGCTTATGACCTGGGAAAGCAGTAGAGGATGGCCCAAAGCCTTGGGACCCTACATTCGTGTGGGAAACCCAGAAGAAGCTTCTGGCTCCTGGCTTTGACTTGGTTCAGCTCTGGCCATTGCAGCCATTCGGGGAGTGAACCAGCAGACAGGAGATTTCTCTATCTCTCCTTTTCTCTAAATCTGATCTGCGTTTACAATAATCCATAAATAAATCTTATAAAAAACCCCACAGGTGTGACTTCCCTCTCCTCAACTTCTAGAAGGGCATCTTTGCCACACTTGATTGTAATGACTGCTTAGGTCAGTGGTTGGCTACTCAGAATAGAAGGATGCCAAAGACCACACTCATGCCAGTGAGACCAACCACATGACGTAGGGAATAGCCCAGAACACAGAGTTCTAACCTAGAGACTACAGTTTCATTATATGAGAAACCAATCGATCACGTTTATGTTACAAAGCCCCCAAAAGCACTCTGAACTCTGGCTCAGGCAGACTTCCTCCTATGGTAATACTGCATGACATGGTCATACTCTGAAGCCCGCAGGGGTAACATGTCCCGAGGACAATAGAAGCCTCACATCTGGTGCCCAGACTGTACCACATGCCGCGCTCACTCAGTGATGTTGATCTGCATAGGATTTTTTTTCTTTGTAGTAAATTGTAACCATAAGCACATGTTCTTTCAATGAATACTGTGTATGTTTCTACTGAAGGATGGAGTTGTTTTGTGAACATTCCTAATTTGCACTTGACATCAGAAGGGAGGGAAGTTTTGGGAACTCAGTTCCAGAACGCTACAGTAAAACTCTAGAAGTATTATCAGATCACGGTAGGGGGGCTGGAGTAACTCTCAGTGTTTCAATATGAATGAATTTGTATTAATTCCAGTAACAATTATTTCTGTGATATTTTAGAGTTCCGTGTTCATCCTTCTCTCTGTGTAATGCCTAATTTTAGTTGAAATAGTTGATTTTCTGTTTCTCTGATTGGAAAACAATATTTACTTTTAAGTAACACCATCTCAGATATATGGCACTCTCCACTATAATTACAATAAGAAGATGCCTATCTAGAATACATGAAAGAGTGCACAATTCTTAACACTGGTACCTCAAGACTGAGTTGGGCAAGCTAATGGTCTTTCTTCAGGCTTTCAGAGGTAGCCATAGGTTGGGGGAGGAGAAGAGCAGGGTGTTCACATGGCTGCATCCAGATGCTCTGTGCCCTTCACTCAGGTGTCTGGAGCCTCTCATTTCCTCCTCCCCCGCTTGCCGTTTGCCGCCAGTCTTGATGGGAGCTCTGTGCACCTGTGCTTTCGAGCCTCCCGAATGCTCCCTTGTCAGTTTTTAAGCCGTTTCCCTATGACAGAGTATGAATAACAAGATCAGAAGCATCTCTAATATAACTTTAGAGGCCCTGTGTGCCATTTCAGCATCATTTTGCTGCTTTTCCCTTTCTCTCTAGGATAGTAAAGATCGGCTACTGGACCCGATCTTTTCAAGGAAACATAAAAGGGTCAGTTAGCAGCTTTGGAGATAATTTATCCAAGTAGATTTTTAAATATTTCGTACAAACATGATGTCAGCAACTTGTAAAAATTATAGTATAGAGGCAAGAATCATATTCAAGGGAACTTCGGAAGGAAGAGGTGTTTTCAATTTGATTATTTTCTGTAACGTTATTGGAATTTGGTAATATGTCATTGGTATTACTAGGACTTTAATGGTTTCAGGTGCTTTGATTGGCCATGTACAGAAAAATGTCTGCTCTTAAGGGATGTGGCATTTGAAATGAGTTTAAGATAAGTAACACTGGCATAAACATTAAATAAAAGCAGAGGGCTAAAGCTCCTGTTAGAGAGGCAGCATAGAATGCCACACAGGTTACAGTACACAGTAGGGTCTAGTACATGTGACATGAGCATAGATTCCACCTGATTTCACAGCCTCCCTCTCCCCGTGGCTGGCTGACCTTAGACGAATCTCTTTAAGTTTTAGTTTCCTCACCTGCAGCATGATGATGATAATCACATCCATTTTATAAGGTTATTGTGCTTAATAACTACAAATCAAGAATATGTTATTGCTAACTATCAGGCCTTAAAAAGTTTGTGGAAAAAGGAGCTAAGTAATTATATAACAATGTTTCTGTCATAATACACATTTTCATTTTTTCATGAAGTTCTGAAGAACTCTCGTGTACATGTGTTCCAGAATAGGTTTGTAGTGAAATAAATGCACCTTTCCATTCAGTCTCCATGAGCTTTTTCAAGTCCTGTCACATATAAATGTATTATATTTGAAGATCAAAATTATCAGTAAGATCACAATGAGGTTTTTTGTTTGTTTGTTTTGGCTAGGAAGTCAAATTCAAAAGTATTGTACCTTCCTCAAGATGAAGCCAGTAAGAGAGCATTGGCTGAAATTGATTTCAATATTGTCAGAAGCAAAATAGAAAAACGGAAATATTTCTTTAATGTTGCTGATTTTTTTTCTTGTACTTGCCATCTGGTCAGAGAATTTTACAAATATTCTTATGTAAACATTTATTTAGGTGAGGAGATGTTTTTATTCCCACGTTTCAGACGAAGAAACTAAACTACAGACGATGGAGCAGTGATTCTAAGTCACACAGCTGGTCAAGAGCAAAAGCAGAGTTGAAGTCGGACATTGGGCTCTTTGGTCAGCACTGGTTACTCTATACTAAGCTGCCTCTCTTGGTATTTGAATATTGTTTCCCCGAGCAGAATTGTTCACCAGGACACTTTGCTAGAAACAGAATCATATGCATTTGTACATGTGTGTGAATGAGAGAATACATCAGGGCATTAACTCATAGGATCACCAAGACTGAATAAGTTCCAACAATTCCACAATGAATGTCCCAACGTTAAAGAGTCAGGGAACTCAGCAAGGCTGGGGGTGTGACCTTCAGTCCCACAGCCTGAGGCCTCTGGAGGGCTGCCGACATAAGCCACAGAGCTTGATGTCCTACAACTCCATCGGCAGGAGAAAACAAGTTCTACTCAGCAAACAAGAGCCAGAAACTTTCCCCTTTATTCTGTTTTTCTGTCCCTCCCTGGACATTGGTGGCTTCTCCATCCATTTCCTGGAGGCTCACTGCCACCTCACTGGAAAACATCCCCACAAAATCAGTACAGTCCTGCAGGCATCCTTCAGACTGGCTAAGATGATAGAGAGTTAACCGTCACACTCAGATAGCTTTGACCACTGAAGAGTTAAAAAGAGCGGCAATTCAAAGTTTTTCCTGATTTCTTATCACGCTGAGAGAACCAGCATCATGTCTGAAACTCTCGAGAGAATGTCAAATAAAAGTACCTAGGAAATACCAAAGGTGAAGACCAGGCAGAAGGTGGGATATATTTTAATTTTTCTAAAACAATAAATGTTTGATTTCTTGTTTACTAGTTTGCTTTACTAAGTCAGGGATTCATTCAGTTATGAAGTTAGAACGGGTCTCAGTGCAGCGCTTCTTGAACCTGAAATGACGTATGTGATGGTCTGGGGTCCTGGAGGAAGACACGGACATCTAGGCCTGGGTCTCATATTTTTACCAAATTCCTGGGGGGTGCTTCTTATCCCACTCCTCTATTTCACAAATAGAAGCAATGAGATTCACAAGGTCCAGACATCTGTACGTGGCTCCATGCTTACACTGAGTAAAAGGAAATAGATCAAATGTAGATATATAACTTTTACACCAATCTCAAGGGACCCTTTGATTAATCTTTATGTGATCATCTTGAGATTTTACTTTTCTATTTACAGTAAAGGAAAGGAAAGTCAAGGAGAAACAGCTTATTTTTAGATCGCTTGGTAAGTTGTATTGTAATGAGAGTGTAAAGTTAGTTTAGTTTCAAGTTCTTCTCCCTCTCTGGTTTTAAAGTCAACCATGAAGGGCAGGTGTTGGGCTTAGTGGTTAGGGTACCGCTCGGGACACCTGTGTTGCCTATCCAAATGCCTATTTCGAGGTCCTGCTCCTCCGCTTCTGATTCAGCTACCGAGCACAGAGACGGTGTGAGTACTTGGGTTCTTGCCACCCACGTGGCTAGAGAGTTTTTTTCTTGAGTGTGGGAGGGGATCTTTTCAGGTATTGGTAAATGTTCCTTGGTTGGGGAGAACCAATCCTAGTTGAGAACTGATGCTCTCTATACACAGTAAGTTCTGGGCTGGGTGGGTTAGCCTAGTGGCTAAATTCTCACTTTGCACGCACCAGGATCCCATATGGATGCCAGTTCTAATCCCGGCTGCTTCACTTCCCATCCAGCTCCCTGCTTGTGGCCTGGGAAAGCAGTGGAGGACGGCCCAAAGCTTTGTGACCCTACACCTGCGTGGGAGACCTAGAAGAAGCTCCCAACTCTTGGCCGTGGATTGGCTCAGCTCTGGCTGTTGCGGCCGCTTGGGGAGTGAACAAACAGATGAAAGGTCTTTCTCTCTGTCTCCTCTTCTCTCCATAAATCTGCCTTTCCAATAGGAATAATTTTTTTTTCAATAAGAGTACCATTTAATGTGATTCTATAAGCAGCACTTTGGATCTGTTTTGGAATGTTTGCTATTCCTAACACTTTTTAGACTATTAGTTTATCGTTTTTTAAGCCTACAAGTTTTCTAAAATGTAAGTGTTGCAAGTAAGCAAATTTTCTCTGTTGTTAGGAGGTTTGAATTCATATTCTTATTTCACTAGCATTATTTCTATTTTAAAGTTATAACAGATTGTATTGAAAAACACCATGGTTCTTGGAGTCAACATCCCAGATGACAGACCGACTTCATGTCTATCAGCTATACAGGATTGGGGGAAATATACTTCCATAGTTGTCTGTTTTCTTTAACTAAGGTTTTATATATCTTACTTGGAAGAGTTACAAAGAAAGAGAAGAAAGGAGAGGAAGGGAGGAAGAAAGAGAGAGGGAGAGAGGTTTCTAATCCACTGGATCACTAGTTGCAGCAGTCAGAGTCGAGTGGTCTGAAGGCAGGGGTTAAGAGCTTTTCCCAAATCTCCATCATGATTGAGAGGGCTAAAAGACTTGGGCCATCTTCTGCTGCTTTCCCAGGCCATCAGCAAGGAGCTGGATTGGAAGTGGAGAAGCCAGGGCTAGAACTTGTGCCCTTATGGGATTCTGGTCCCATAGAGTATTAGCTTGCTGTACCACCACACTAGCCCTTCTTACTTACAAAATTAGAGTTTTTCACTGAACAATGTTTTCTCTGTGTTTTGGGTCACTGTTAGTATCTGTTGTTCACTTTATTTCCCAGAAACAGAAAATTGTCAGATTACAGAATGAACACTATTCGTCTTTCCTTACCCTTTGCCCACGTCTCCCTATGACTGGAAGAGAGGCTGAGCCCCTTGGTGGTGAATTTAGAAGTGAAACTTTTCAGAGCTGACTGCCTGCCAGTCTCTTTCCTTCCCAGCCTCGTGATGGAAGCTTGTGGTTTTCTGCTGGCAGCCATGTATAAATTGGGAGAAAATAATAGGAAACTCATTTAAAGTTTTGGTAAGCCAAGTTCTTCCATTGAGGTGGGAAGTTGACATTTTGATCTGAGTTTGACTCCTTAATTGGTTTTAAATTCAGGTCATAAGGGGAAATGTGGTTTTGAGCTCCACAGATGTCAGGCGAGTGTAGAACACCTGTACCAGGTGGGAGTGATGAGCAAACAGAAACGCCTGTGCAAATCTCTAACCTGTTGTCTGGCTCCCTGGCGGAGGGCCAACATTGTGACTTCATTCCTAGTTCTATGCTGTAGGATGTACTGCATAAAGCTAACTGCTCTTGTAGATTTTGTTTTCATGTTGCTGTTGTTTTCTTCAGCTTACTGTCTTTGCCAGCAGAAGTGTGTGAGAGAGGAAAGAATTCTGAGGTCCCATAGTCTGATGGGAAACAAGAATTAGCACCATTATTCCATTTAGGACGTGTAAAGCTGAAGGCTTTCCTAAGTTTGCCCTCATGGTGAGATTCGCTTAACTTCTGAAATGTAACTTCCTATTTCATAGTCTTGGCAGTTTCAGATAATTCTCTTAGCATTATTTTTTTTTCTGTACTTTATCCTGTACTATTTCTCTCCTTTTTCCCTACAAGTTTTTCCTCTTGGTCTTGGTTTTGTTCTTATTCAGTCCTGTTTCTGTCTCTCTCCTCCCTGCCGCCTTTCATTTTATTTTTGCAAACAAATGGAAACTAGGTATTGAAGCGTCCCATGAGCAGCTAATTGCTTCTGACTTCTCATGCACACTCTTGTAAACTCAAGCAAGGAGGTTGGTGTGTGAATTGCAAAAGGCATCCGTTAGCATGGAGTTCACTGGAGCTCACTGCTTCTAACTGAGATTATTAATGGAGCTCAGACGGGCCCTTGTCCTGGTGTTGTCCAATCATACTCCACACTTGTTGAAGGCTTTGTTCTCGTACTCTGAGCTGGGTCTGCTTACCTGATGCACAGAAAGCTAACTACTGATATCGGGGTGGTGGTAAAAAGTAGGTTTTACTGCAAAGTGCAGAGCAAGGGGCCTGATAGCTACTGCTTACTTCCCAGGCTCCCCAAGGAGTTAGAGGGTAAAGGTTCAATCTATAAAGACTGAAATTTATGCTTAGAGGTGTGTGATCAGCTTGTGCCCAAGTTCCTGGTTGGTCAAGTGGAGTTCCAGACCTTTCTTTGACTAATCAGTGATGTCATGCTTTAAAGGGATATATGATGGTCAGATGTGTTCCAATTGGCCTGCGGGTTATGTGAAGGTGGTAGTTTTCCAAAGACCTGGAATTCCCCTGTACAAATCGCTCCAGTACAACACTGGTCCTTAAGGTATTTAACTATAGGAGAAGAAATGAGTCCCTGAGTCCAGTGATCAAAATCTGGCAAGGCCTGATGTACCATTTCCTTGTGTTATTAGAGGACATAGAAAGATACCTTGGTCTGAGAGAGACAGCAAGACACCAGAACACTGGATCCTGCTTTATACATTACAGGTTTTGGTTTCATTGAGGAGACTTTAACCAGGTAATTTCCAAGAGGACTCTAGAATTCTAGGCCAATGGATGTACACAACAAAACACGTAGGGAAAAATCTAAAGAATACCCACCCGTTTCCCCTTTTCCAATTGCACTGTTTGTGGGAAATGGGGCCTACGTTTCATGAAGTCAAGGGACCCGTAATGAGCTCCTAAAATGTCTAACCCATTGACAAGCACCTGCCCCCCCACCAACTTGCAGCATGGATATCCTTGTGACTAATTTGTGACATCTTTTTATAATAATAATTGAGTTTTTAAGGTGTTTATCCCAACCATAGCTTTTTAAAGCAGCAAGTTCATTTAAATAATTACCTAGTCATTTAGTTAATGCATTCTTTTTTAAACTTGACTAACTACAGCGTATGTGGTTTTGATGGAAAAAGAGCCCCCTTTATGTAACAGCACTGTTTTTTTCCCCCGCGAAATAAATGCAACACAATTATTTTACTGCAGAGAAATTAGCTCATTTGCAAATGCCACCTCAGAACACAAGAAGAATGGCATTTATTGAAGCACTAATAAAGGCACCATGTTAGAATAATTTTATGCTGACGGGCCCACAATCACTCAATATTTTAAGAGCTGTCATCACACCAGCATGAGCTGCATGCAAAAGTACAAATTTATGCTGTGACATCATGGCGCTAAGCGTATAATTGGAATAAAATTACCCAGCTTCTCGTTGGCATTTTCCGGCATTTTTGAACCCTTCACTGCCCACCCAGAGAGGATTTCTCATTTTGCACAAGCGGCCACGCGTTCTTTGAATATTGGATGTACCAGGCTCAGCCTGGTGGGCCCTTCAGGTATTTCTGGAGCACACTTTTCAGTAGGTACTCAATGAACCATGCTGCTACTGCACAGAGGGGCTGAGCAAGCCCACGGATCAGCCAAAGCCACTCTTTAGCTATGGATAATTAAGCAAACAGTCACTATACAATGGCTGAAGACCTCAGCGCATCAATTTTCGCAAGTTAATAAATTCCAGTCATGGCCCGTGGTTCAATGCTAAACTCAAACAAATGAGAATGTCTGCATGAAAAAAATCGAGGTATGAGGAGCGAACCTTTTGACTTTTTACTGCATTTTCTTTCTGATTGGAGCTGGGGGTGTGTGGGTGGGGGGTGGGGAGTGAGAAGCACCATCTGACAAAAGATGACAGCTAGTGTGGAGAGAGGGCAAGGAACTCAACTGTCATGTTTAGACATGACACTTCGCCGGGAAGCTCTCCTCTCTTCACCACCTTTGGGGCATAATCAGACGTGCTCTGTGCTGCAGAAGGAGGTGTTAATGTGCCTCTTCACATCCTGGGTGAACTCGGAGTTGGTAAGTTTGGGTACACAGGTGTGCCTGCCTGTCAAAGGACTGGGGGTGGGTTGGGTGAATACTGTGCTTCTGACAAGCACCGCATACACAGGGCTCTGCTCTTGCAGAAGCTCGAGACTGTGTGCAGCTCCTAGTGCTGGTGGCTGACTATCTTAGCAAGCCTGATGAGATGCTTAATTTAAATGCCAAGAAGGAAATGTTGTAATTAACATCCCGATCATTGGTAAACATAACACATGGGTGCGAGTGGATGACATGGCTGTTTCATTGGAGAACATAGGTGATGTGTGCCCTTATGTTATCCTCGTGGAATTGCCTTGTGGGTGGGTAGACTAATGGCCCTGAAAGACATCTGCTTCCCCACCCCCTCCTGCCTGAGACTGTGTGCATCTCTGACAACAGGGACTTGACAGGTTTATTTCCCCAGGCGTCTTTAGGCGAGGAGCCGGCTGGATCCTGCACAGGGGCCCAGTGTGGCCACAAGGGTCTGCACAGTGAAGAGGGAGAAGAATCCAACTGAGGAAGACCTGTGAGGGCAGAAGCAGAGGCCAAGTGTTGGCATTGCTGGCTTTAAAGACGGAGGCTGCTGTGGGCCAAGTGATTTCCACAGCCTCCAGGAGTTGCAATGGCACAGCTAGTCTTTGGGCCTTTTTCCTTTTTGGTTGTCATCCATGAAAGTCAATTTGAATTCCTCTGTAACAAATCGATTGCTTTGAGCCACCAAATGCATGACAGTTTGTTATACTAATACTAGAAAGTCATACCGTTTGTTCATTAATTAGTGTCTAAAATGCACAGCAATGATTTTTATTTTGAGTAGGGTTTGGCTTCGGTATGAACCCCAAAGCAATGGCTAATCCTCTATATTTCCGATCGAATTAGTGAAAAATAAAGCTCTTCCGGTTGGAAATTATTTCTGCTAAGATAAATAAACAAAGGTAGAGTGATCTCTTAAAAAATGAGTGACAGTATTGACATTTGGGAGTAAGAAGATCAGAGTTTGAGAATGCTGTTGATATTTGAGTGTATCAAGGAAACTTTAGATGCCTGTACTGCAGTGGGGGTGATACAGTTTTTACTTGGAGCTGCTGTACAAAGTAGATAAGGTTATGCAGTTGGAGCTCCTAAGTGCATGTGGTTAACAGTAGGCATTTAATATCTAGTAGTTTCTACCCTCATGCTATTTGCATTCAGGAACACACAATTGTGGGGATTTTAAAACATGGCCTTCCATTCTTGGACATTTAGTTCCTCAGGTGGTGAAGTCTGTCACTTAAGCCAAAGTGAATTAGCAAAGCTTCAACCAGTGGGGCATAGCAGGAAGGGGCTGTGTTTCTCAATCTAGGTCGCAAGAGGCTGTCTTTGAGAAAACAGCAGCGCTGGGTCCTTTGGGGCCGTCCCTAAGCTAAAGGCAGTGTGGGCTCTCAATTCCACACAGAGATGCAAGCCAGCAGGTGCATACCCAGTACCATTAGGAAATTCATTCTACAGTGCTTACAAGTATGCTTGTAATCACAGGTATGTTTCTTGGACTGTGGTCCACGTTGCAACTGCCAGCCTCTGGCTGTCATAGCTGCTATTGCCTTTCAAGAATGACAACTTTCACCTTCAAGGGATCACACCTACCAGTATTCCCTCAGGCGGTGGCCATACAGTAGCAGTAGTTAGCTCCTACCTGTTTTGTTGGCCTGCTGCTGAAGCAGAGTGGGATTGATAAATCTAGTTTTGCTCTTTATGTCCTTTGAGTCTCAATCTGTGCCTTCCCACAACGTGGGTCCCCTGCATCTCCCATGCCAGGAAGGGTCCTTGTGCTCTGGACAGCCCAACCACTTCCGGTGACTGTCCCATGGAAGACACCTACCTTTGAGCCAGTCCATTTCAGGTTCTGGATAGGATGGCGAGGAAGCCTGCCAGTGATTCAAATCCCGTTACCGTCAGCTGAAGTCACTTGAGTCTTGCCAGACACCACTGTCCTATCTGGATGACGGAAGCAGTAAGCATCATAAGGTGGTCTTCCCTTGACACTACCACGTTTGGGATGATTTGTGGTGCTGTGCCAGAATCCCAGAGCATTAGGTTAAAATTGACTAAGACAAGGTGGAATTGTCATTCTAGAGTAATGGCCCACTGTAGATCACTAGTTCAGAAATAAAAAAAAACCAGATGAACTCATTTATAATGTTTTGTAACTGCATTCTCTTTGAAAATAATAAAGGCAATTGCGTATGCTTTATTTTGTTACCCTTCCCATTACAGTGTGGTTAAAACAGGCACTTCTTTCTCATCCTTCTGTGTTAGGAAAGGAGTCATCTCTATAACAACATCAAAGAGGATACCTTTTGGTTCTTCTGTTTATATCCTCATCTCATCAAAATAGAATTATTTGAAGATATGTATTTAAATGGCAAAGCTAGCTCACATATAAGGAGACGACATTCTGTTGGTCCAGATGATGAATTAGCAAAGCTTGGATTTTCTACTCCTCTTTGTAATAACTTCTTCTGCTTGTGTCATTGCTATCTCCCCACTCTTCCAGCGTTGAAATACAGGATTAATCATTTGCTAGACATGCAAACAGAAGGATGGCAACTAGATCGTATTGATAGGATCGCAATGTTTGTGTGGCGCAGAACCTAATCTCATCCGTCCATTTTTGGATGACTTGGCATTGTCTCGCAGATCAGCTACTTGCAGAAATGGGAATGTCGCCCAGACTTCAACGTTTGGCAAACATGAGAGAGAGACCTCACAATGGCTGTTGGAGTATGTATTTTCCTGGGCTCCCTGCTACATCCTGTCTCAATTTAAACACATATGTTCATTATTTTTGAAGTACTTACATATGCTTGAATATTTATTTGGAAATAAACAAAATAATTTTTACCAAAATTATTTTGAAAATTCAAGGCTAGAGCAACACAAAGCCATCAATATTACAGAATATGCACAAGGGAGTGAGTCACGGAAAGTTTTGGTAGGTTTGTAACATTTGACAAAATCTTTAAATACTTAACACGTGTGAAACAATGAAGTAGAGGAGGAAAGTTAAACTCTTGGCTGTATGTAAGGTTTCTCCAAGAACAAGATTTTATTTTTGCTTGCTTCAGACTCATTTGTGAAGCCAGAGGCTGTAAAATTCCATTGACGTCTAGTACTTTACAAGAACCAAATATGTCAAAAAGTTAATCCTAAGTGGAGAAGTACATTTCATGAGAATATCTAATAAAACCTCTCATTTTCTCATGTGTTTATTGCAGTTGCCCTTGGCCTGTAAGATGGGGTTGGGGAGAAGTGAGTGGGGGTAGCACTGGTGTGCGCTGCCCCAGTTTTAATTGGAGTTTCTCTGATTAGCATTATTAATCTGAAAAAGTTGAGGCCTTCTGAGTGGTGCTATTTTTTTTCTTTCTTTGTTGAGTGATGGCAAAATCATTAAATCACAAGTTCTCAGCAAAAATCAATCAATCAAACAAACAAAAACTTCCTGCATCTGTGCAAGCAATTTGTAAGCTTCAAGTCTCTGAGCCACATTGCATTTGGGAAATGTGATTGGAATGGTGCTATATCTACAGTGTATACCACTTACTGCTGTTTCTCTTTAAGAAAAATAATACAGTTATCTAGACAATAAGATGCTGGACTTTATGCTTGGTAAGTGCTTACAATGAAAGAATCTCAACTGAATTTGAACTATGGTAATGCGACAAGGTGGAGGAATCCACCGGGGGGAGGGAGGGCTTGGAGAGGGGTGGGGGGAAGCCCAGTGCCTATAAAACTGTGTCACATAATGCAATGTAATCAGTAAAAAAAGAAAAATAATACAAACTTCCAGATAAAAGTAAGCAATAGGATAAATATTTAAAGAAAAGAAACCACATCAAATTACTGGAAACTAACAGACTCATGCCCCTTCTTTTAAGCAACCGACCAGAATTGTTTTCATAGAAATATTTCTTCTTACAACTTGGCATTCCCTAGCATAGACACTCTCAGGTCTGAGGTTCAGAGATGCCCCGAAGCTGAAGCCCATTAGCTTCAGAGTAAATTTACCTTTGATCCAGTAGTGAATGAATTCTGCCAGCAGATAACGGATACTATTGAGCACTAACTTTGCACATGTTCCAAATAGTTTCCTTGCGCTGACTTAACCTCTTAGCCAAATCAAGACCGTACAGATTGCACAGCACTCAGGCAGGTGCAAAAAGAATATTTACCTGGATATAACAGCGTACTTTTACTTGTGTAAGTTATAAAATACAAATGCACAAGACTACAGTTCAGAGATGAGGAAGACATCTGAAAAATGTCTGAAGGCACATGGATGGCAATGCCGTAGATTTAATTTAAGAAGTCAGAGAAATTGCGTTATCCTAACTAATGGCATTCTTACAAAGTAATGCTTCTGATTGCAGAATAAGTGGGCCAGACCTTTGACCTAGCAGTGAAGATATTGTTTAAGATGCATGCGTCCCACCTGGGTTTGAATTCTAGCTCTACTACTAATTCTAACTTCTTACTCGGGATATTTTTCTTTCCTTTGACTGTTTAATGTTGTGAGATCAATAGCACCAGAAAAGGAAATGTTTTTAGGAAACTGTGTCAGTTTTTAGAAAGGTCAATTATTTATTAAGTGATTTAGTCAAGTTTCAGAATTTATAAAATTCCTCATCCCATACATGACAGATTTTCAGTGCTTAATATGTCTACCAAAACTAGCATAATAGTATTCAAATTGCTGCATATCTTTTCCCTTAACATACATGTTAAAAACCTCCTAAAATAACATTTTTATCTGTATTTTGGAGGGTCATTTAAATGAAGGATAAGTGTAGGTTTGACACAGCCAGATTTCAGGTCAGGGTGAATGTTCCCCATTAAGCCCCAAATCATAATGAAAACACAGTTGGAGCTGAGTGGGGGGCCTTCAAGCATGCAATGTCACTTCTTAATGGGAATGTGCAATAAAAGGGCTCACAATACCACCGCCGAGATGGGTGTTTTCTTAGAGCTTTCTGGACAAGCCTAACTCATCAGTGTGATTTATTTTAACTGTGCCCTGACATTCTGTATTTGTTTAAATCTTTTCAGGCAAATTATCATACAGGCTGTACACCAGGCAAGGTTCCAGTAAGAGTCACTCAGCAGAGTTCAACATGGACACTGAAAAGGTGGCACAGACAGAGGTGCAGGAAGGATCTGGAATAATATTGGATAGTGGTTGTTGTTACCTCTGAGAATAGTGACAGCCTTTAGAATTGGATGGGCAAGAACGCTAAGAGTGGAAACAGCATCCAACGACATTTGTCACTGTAAGGAGTAAATAAAATAAGAAATCTCTGTCGATTATTATGTTAGAAAACTTGAATGGTCAACTTTCGGTTTGCTTAAGAAGAAGTATGGCTTTGGTGTTGGGATGGATCCAAGCTCGGAGTGTTCTGAAATTTATACACATTGAATTCTTTTACAAACATTTCAGTATTACAGCTCATACTCCCTGAGTCTTCCTTGAAGTTGATAAGAGTCTACACAAGTGAGTGAGAGGCTGTAAGTATTACGTTTCCTGGACTTTACAGCAAACTTACGTCTACTCTTGATGCTTGCTTATGGCCTGCCAGCCACAAGAAGGTGTATCAGGTAAGATGATGTAGATAAGCTGCCCAAGGAGTTTGTGGTGGACAGAACTGGTCACTGATATGAGGGCAAATTTCAGGTAATTGTGTTGCTTCTGATAATTATTAAAGAGACATTTGCTGACAGAGTGGCAACAAAAATGTATTGTGCAGTAAGTGACATGAGACCCTTGCTCATGATACAAGGTATAAGAGAATGATGCCCAAAGTGCTTTCCTCAAATAACATGTTAGTACGCTATTTTGAAAATCCAGAGAGTGGCGTGGTGAGATAGCCTAGTGTCTGAACCCTTGCCTTGTATGCACTGGGATTCCATGTGGCTGTTGGTTCTTATCCAGGGTGTTTTACTATCCTTCCAGTTCCCTGCTTGTGGCCTGGGAAGGCAGTGGAGGATGGCCCAATGCCTTGGAACCCAGCACCCACATGGGAGACCCAGCAGAAGTTCCTGGCTCCTGGCCTCAAATTGGGTCAGCTCTGGCTGTTGCAGCCACTTGGGGGAGTGAACTGATGGACAGAAGATCTTTTATCTTTCTGTCTCTCCTCTCTGTATATCTGCCTTTCCAATAAAAATAAACAAATCTTAAAAAATCCAAATAGTGCAATGCATCTATTTTTATTTAAAAAATATAGTCAGTGTCACTGATTTCTCCTTGACCACTTTGGATCTGCACGGTACTGCCAGGACTGAGGCAACCTCTGATATGAAAGTAACCTTGGTTTAGTTATTTGAGATAATCTCAGAGGTGGGGGTCCTTGGAAGCTGGCTGGAGACAGGCAGAAACCCTAGGTATGGCATTGATTAAGGCTCAAATGTAATTTCTGGCCCTGGGTTCTTGGATTCTGTTTATGCACAGATATCTAGGATATCTGTACTAGGTTGAAACCTGCTTTCTGATACCTGGCTAATTTCACAATAAAATCTATTCCTGCAGGCTAGTGCTGTAGTGCCATGGGTTAAGCTGCCACCTGCTATGCCAGCATCCCACATGAGTGCCATGTTTGACAGCTGGCTAGTCTGCCCTGGATTCAGCTGTTAATGTCCTGAGAAAGCAGCAGAGGCTGCCTCAGGTGCTTGGACCCCTGCCATCCATGTGGAAAACGATGGAATTCCAGTCCCTGGCTTGATCTGGCTACTTGAGGAGTGAGTGAACCAGCAGAGTCTCTCTGTATTTCTGTCTCTTTCATTCTGCCTTCCAAACAAAGAAAATAAGTTTCAAAAATGCATTTTTGATGTTCACTTTGAACCAAGGGCAAAGCCTTAGTTGATGGTGCTTCGAGTTCCAGGGAGAGCTGTTTCTTCCTGATTATAACGCTATCTGATCACTCTTAGGTGATTCTGCCTAGTTCTTGATTACTTTTTAGGCTGTGGTTAAGCCTGGTGACCCTACCTTATGTCCCACGGTATATGTTGAAGTGTCTCAAAGTAGCTTAAAGGCATCTGGGCCCCTTTTTCCATGTGGAGACTATTAAAAATCTCTGCCCCACACAAACACTCTTGTGATGGGGGAAGAGGCAATCCATGAACACAAAGATTCATATATAGACCACTCTATCATAAATATCAGGCATGAAAGAGTTCATGAGCAAACTCAAACAGTATGAAAGGATGGAACTAGAGGAAACACGTTAGAAGATGGCCAGAACCATGTTTTAAGCCAAGGGATCGCAGTGTAGGGGCCTGCATGAGCTAGAGTATTTGTTTTACATGTAGATTGGGCAGAAGAATATTCCCTAAGCTTAGGTAGTCTGTGTTAGGAAGATGATCACATTCGTGATGTGCAAGATACAAATAAGAATATGTAGACCCAGAAAAGAAAAGCTTCTTGCATGCCCACTGGTAACAGTTGATAGTGTTTCCTTCTAGCTGTCGTGCTGTATAAAACCCTACAGCTTTTCACTTCCGCCTTCCTGTTTCCTTTCCTTCCTCTCTAAATCCTATCCTTCTCTTCTTTCTTCCATCTCTCTTCTAAAGTGAGAATATCCTGTACACACTTACTTGCAATCTTCTTAACATTTTTGTACTAATATCTCTTGCATATTTGCCAAAGAATCTCATTCTGTGCTACATGGTGTGTCAGATGAACTAGAGTTTAGATTTATCAAAGTTAATTCGACTAGCCTTTGGTAAATGAACTATGCATGGATTTACATTTTTTTTCCACCATGAAAACTAATACCGTGATGAACATCCTAGTGCATGTTTAATATGTAAGTGTGTGTGACTATGCGAGTGTAAGTATTTGCAGCTAATCCTTAAGTTTGAATGACAGGTCAAGTGGTATGTACTTTTCTAATTATGACATACATTGCTGAAGTGCTTTACGAAAAGGTTATGCCAATTGGTATTCCCACTACATTTCCTGTTTTCTGATACTCTCACAACATTAAAATATTAACAGCCATTTACATTTTCACCAGATGACAGAGAAAAAATACTTAATTCTACAATTTGCATTTCTTTTCTTTATAATGAGGTTGAATATTCCTTTCTATTCTAATTGGCCATCAGCTATGGCAATGGCGTCAATTGCTAATTGAGGAAAGCAGTTTTCACTTGTTGTTTTGTCTAAGATCAGAGGTTGCCATCAGCACATACTACGTCTTGAGTGGTTCAGAAAAAGCCCTGTTATCACACACTTACTGTCAACTACCAGACAGTTGTTATGATTGAGTATATGAATGGTTAATGGTTTCCTGTAGAGTTGGGCAGTGCCCAACCTGTTCATCGACATGGTAAAACCTTGCTAATATTTGGGTTTAGTTTGTGTGTTTCAGTAAATAAAGCCTTTGTGTGTGGCTTTAACTCCTCTAGCTTTCTCATTCATTGTGCCTTAGCTCTCTGATCAAACCTAGATATATTTCTGTTTTTTCCCCTATATCCTTTAGACTGTCTTGGTTCTCCCTTTCTGGCTCATTTCATCTGTCTGAAAACTTGACTCCTTCAGTGAACTGGTTGGTGCCCTTTGTCACCCTCTAGACAGGAAGAAGTAATTCATATTTTCCTATAACAGCCAGTATCATAGCTCCACTGCAGTTCCTGAAGTGCCTCAGAAATGTCTGTGACCACACAACCCATTTTGCATTAAAAATACATCCAATTTGTTTTGTTTTAGACTGCAGTTACACCTCTAGGCTGGACCACAAAGCATGTAGGGATAATGTTGATTTAAAACCTACCAAATACAGGAGAATTTTCTTAATTCTTTAAACATTTGAATATATAAATCTCCCCCTCTCTCTCTCTCTCATATATATATATATTATATATATAATTTTGATTGCTACATAAGTTAAATAAGAGCCAATATTTCCATCACTGTTGCCTTGTAACTACTCTCAGTGATATTTTTAAGAATCAGAAAGTGGGAATAAAAGAAAACTGGAAATGCACAATTAAGGTTTATGATGCACATCCCATTCCTATTTTTTTTTTTTCGTAAGGGAGAATACTGAGTTTACCTATTAAAAATATAATAGAGGAGCTTAATGCCATTGGGCAAACTCTACAACAACTCAACCCGCAAGAGACTGGACAGAATTCAAGCTCTTTAGCTTCAGAATAAACTGATGAGGCTCACAGAAGGCTATCTCCTTGGAAAGCAGGTCCCTGCTGACCTCTCTTTAAAGGCATACAAAGTTCATGGTTCCCCACGATCTACTGAGCAAATGTCAGATGCCTTTGATACAGCTCAGTCCAGCAAAAAAATCAAGCAGGGGACTCTATCTGAAAATACCCACATGGAAGTCTGTGTACTTGTGTGGCAGGGCCTGGGGGACAGCTGTTAGGAGCACAGGATATCCATTAAGATATAGCAGAATTGGGAGTTGAAAACAGCCTCAGAAACCAGCCCACCAGACGCTCTCTGTTTTCAAGGCCTGACGACCGAGACACTGGAGTGGGGGGAGCGGTTCATGACTTAACCAAACTCACACAGCTGTCGAGTGGCCCACCCTGGTGTCCAGAATTATGTGCTTTGTTCCCCCAAACACACTGCCCCATTACACTGAAGGACAAGGGTCTTCAGTTTTCACATCAGCCCCTTTGGAGACTGATTGTGGCTCACTGGGCAAAGCACTCTAACTATTGGCATACGGATTAGCTTTCCAGTTCCTTTGCTCCTTAACATTCAGTGACCCAGCTATAAGTTTCTTTTCTAAACCTGACTGTTTCCTTTCAGTCCCGCCATCCATTGATTGCCCTTAGAGGACTGAAGAATGCCTTTGTGAGATGGCTCAGGCTGTGGAGGCAGTAGCACCGAGGCCCACCCAAGAAGATTTATAGCGTGGTGCTTTCTCTGAGCAGTGCTTTGACAAGGCAAATGGCCGGCAGCCAGCATCTCAAACCAAACAATTGTCAGATGGCTGGGGAAAAAAAAATAAATGTTGAGCAGAGTGGAGAACTCAATAGCTATTTCAGGGCTGTGGAAGGCTTCCTTCATGGCCATTTCAGCTGGAGCATCTGAGCGGGCCTGAACCCAGAGGAATCTAGCCCTGCCTGACCCCGAATGCCTGGGCTGCAGCAGCCTGGGAGCATTCCATCAAACATCTGCCCCAAACGCCTGTGTAATTTAGGCCTTAGGGACCACCACCAGTGGAGGTGGGAGTCCTGCTGCTACAGTGCAACCTCTACAGCTCCCTCAGCACTTCCGGAATGCTTCTGGAGCTCTGGCATCCCACACCATCCATGCACAGTGCCATTTTCCTATTTCTCTTGCTATATGGAAATGTATTTCTCAAGCTCATAGGGTCTTTTTCATGACATACACTTGTTTCCTTGACCAATGACTCTCAACCTCCATTCACAACACTGTAAGGCTGACATCTTTATGTTTTTCCTAGATTGAAAATCCTAGATAAACAACTTGATTTTATTTTAGTCCTCAGTCTGGGAGGCAGGATAGCTTTCCATTCCCAAGTCTCTTAATTTATGGTCATATTTGGTTTTTATTTTTTGCATGCTGTGTAGGGATGTGATACAAATATTTTGTATTTGGACTATCCAAACTCTCTTCATGGATGGCCTGTCACGGCACAGACAAGCTTACTTAGATTTCCTAAGTACTGAATTTACTGTGGGAATTCTTCTTTGATTTCTCTGTCTCTTTTTCCCTGCTCTCATTCTTCTCTCCTACCTGCTACTCCACTTTCTTCTTTGGAAATGCTTTTCTCTGTAATTTACTCTGAAATTGTAGAAAATGCTAAATTTGTCAATAGAAATAAAAGTCGTTCTCTTTATTTCTGCCCTCTTATGTTTACTAAACTTACTGATGAAGCAAGCATTTTGATTTCTTTTTCTTCTCCTTCCTGTAGCACTGTGATTTTTAAAATGAGCTAAGTTTTACCTGAGGAAAAAGTTAAAAATATTTCAAGAATAGAAGTAAGAAACATTCAATGCGAGATGCTTTCTCAGACACAAATATCTGCAAAGGTTTAAGTGAACGTGTTCATATAATAAATTTGAGACAACTGGAAATAATGGAAGTTGTGGTTGAATTAGAATATTGTGATTAAAAATTTTCAAATCTGGGACCTGGTGCAAAGGCTTGATTGGCTAATCCTCCACCTTGCAAGCACCAGATCCCATGAGGGTATTCCATATAGGTGGTGGTTCACGTCCCAGCTGCTCCACTTCCCATTCAGCTCCCTTCTTATCCTTGGGAAAGCAATAGAGGACATGGCAGGTCTTTGGGACCCTGTGCCCATATGGGAGACCAAGAAGAAGCTCCTGGTTCCTGGATTTGGATGGGCTCAGCTCTGGCTGTTGGGGCCACTTGGGGAGTGAATCAGCAGATGGAAGATCTTTCTGTCTCTCCTCTCTGTAAATCTGACTTTTCAACACAAATAAATAGATGTTTTTAAAAATTTCAAATTGAGTTCAGTTTTTAAAAATGACTACATCAGTCACTCAGAAGAGGTTTTTAGACACAACTAAATGTCAACATAGCAAATTGGATTATCACTTCTATTTTATTTCATTTGCTTGATGAATTTGATGCCTGTTTTGGAATAACCTAATTAAGACTTTGATGTCCCTCAACACAGTGTTAGTCATATCACTTTTTAAAAATTACTTTTATTGGAAAGTCAAATTTACACAGAGAAGGAGACACAGAGCAAAAGATCTCTGATCTGCAGCTTTACTCCCCAGATGGTCACAATGACCAGAGGTGAGCTGAGCTGAAGCCAGCAGCCTGTAGCCTCTGCCTGTTCTCTCATGTGGGTGCAGGTTCCCAAGGACTTAGCCCGTTTTCCACTGCACTCCCAGGCCACAAGCTGAGAACTGGATTGGAAACTAAGGAACAGGACAGGAACTGGTGCACATAGGGGATGCTGTGCTTTGAGGTGGAGGATCAGCCAGCTGAACCATTGCATGGCTACAGGCACCCACAGCATTGAATTGTCCTCTTTTGCTTTTTTTAGTCCACAAGCAAGGCCTGAAATTGGTGCCCATATGGGATTCCTGCACTGGCAGGTGGAGGGTTAGTTCACTGAACTACTGTACCTGCCCTTGATTATTGATCATTTTCCCTGTCTTTGTGAATGCTGCACCATTGGCAAGGACGTGATAAAAATTGGCTTCCCTGAGTTCTAGGGCCACCTAATGTGCTCTGCTCCATGCAGTCATAGTACTCAAAAGAAACCTTTGTTAAGTTAGGAAGCTTACACTCAGTTTATCCCGCATCGTCTGCATTGGTGCCTGGCATCTTGGCCTCATTATACTCATAAATGGTTACGCAATTATAGCACTTAAGTACACTTCTGCCTTATATTGAATTTAGATAGGTGTATATTCTCATTGGAGCAGTAATCATGCAGATGTCATCCTATGTCAGGCTATTTCTGCTATACTTTTGACTTCCAGTTAAAGCTGTGGGTGAATTTTACCTTATTTCCACATGAGTCGAAAAGTTGGAAGATGTAACATGCTTCATGTGTAGCGCAGAGGTTAAGTAACTCTCATATTTGCTTTTTCTCTTCTATGGAGAACTTTATGTGAACTTTATTTTCTTTCTTGTATTTCAACAGTTGTAACAGAGAACAAATCATGGATTGTGTGTCTCGGATCAGGAGAGCTGAGGCTGACTATTCAAACTCCTCGTCTTCCTTGTGTCAGTCCTCTTACATGGACATCTTTTACATTTTGGTCTTTCATATCATCCATTCCTCTTCTTTCATTAGTGCTCTGATTCTCTTTGGGGGACACTATTCCCTCAGTCCCATTACCACTGGGATTAGGATGAGGCAAGTGAGGTGCCTCGGCTGAAAGGTTTAACGGGCTGCACAGTTTGAAGGCTGCACAAGTTCAGGATTGAAAGCACACCTTCTCATGTGTTCTGCCTGCACATTTCAATTTACAGCACATGGGGTGGTCCTGTCCTTTGGCAGAATGCTTGCACTGCCAACAAGGGCACCACAGTGCAGAGGGCAGACCCAGTATAGGAAGGAGCACTAGCCTTAAACTTTGTATCCAGTTGGGACTGATTTAGATTTTTTTCAGGCAAATAATCAATCAATAGCTTTATAGACACACACAACTTTCTTTTATCTTTATGCTCATTTGATTTAGGTGTCTGATTATTCTCAACAGAAACAATTCTGTGCATAGATATGAAGGTGATAGCATCCATGGAAGCTAACACTTGCTCTTGCTGGCATGCTTCGGTGATGTGTAGGGGACAAAGCGAGCCCTTTACTTAAAACAATTTCTTTTCCTTCAACTTTTTCTGATGTGTGTCAGCTTCCTGTAATATGTCAGGCACTGAACCATGTTCCAAGTGCACTTGATAGAAGTCAGCAGGTAAAAATATTTAGGGAATGAGCACTATGCTTGATATTTGATGAAGAATTGTAATTTTTAGATGAATGTCCTTCTTAATTTATAATGGATGTAGTATTTATAATTTATAATGGTATAAGGAGATGAGGACACTGATCAAAAGAGATAAGGTAAAACACATTCACAGCTCTGGGAATCTTGTTCAGTGGATTTTAAAAAAGATTCATTTATTTTTATTGTAAAGTCAGATTTAGAGAGAGAAGGAGAGATAGAGAGGAAGATCTTCCATTCACTGGTTCACTCCCCAAATGGCTGCAATGGCTGTGCCGATCTGAAGCCAGAAGCCAGGAGCCTCCTCTGGGTCTCCCATATGGATTTAGGATCTCAAGGCTTTGGGCCATCTTTGACTGCTTTCCCAGGCTACAGTCAGGGAGCTGGATGAGAAGTGGAGCAGCCAGGGAATGAATTGGCGTCCATTTGGGATCCCAGAGCATGCAAGGCAAGGACTAACCCACTAGGCTACCGTGTTAGACCCTCTTCAGTGGACTTTTAAGAACACTTTTTAAACCTCTTATGAGAACTTATTTTCATCTTTCAGTTGGATTTTGGTGTGTCTTTGAGCTGAAGAAATCAGTTAGCTATCTATGTTATAATGCTTTCTTGGCTTAAGACCAAACAGTGGAGATTGATTTTTTTTTTCTCCCATTGGGGCACGCAACTTGGTTTGTTCATTGTGACAAACGACGTTAAGAGACAAATCAGTTTAAATGAATGACCTTGCACTTACAAAATACCGCAGGGAGAGTAAGCTCACTGTGATGGTATACAGATACTGGTACTGTTGACACCTGTGGTTAGTGAAGGTAATGAAAAAATCCAAACGCCATCACAACCTGCTATGCCCTGGCTTGCACTGGAAACATCTGCAAGACCTGTGAGTACAGATCACTGGGCCTTATCTCAGTCTTCGTGATTCAGTAGGTCTGGAGGTGGGGTTGTGCCCAAGAACTTAAATTCTAACAAGTTTTTAAGACGCTGCTGACGCTGAGTCCTGCTGGTCGAAGTCTGAGAACTCCTGCTCTCGATAATGGGTGGAATGAAGCGGAAGTCGAGAATTGCCGAGAGATACTCAGAGAGGCGTCGCCCAGGTTAGTTTTTTCCGAGGCTGCGATGGAAGAAAGGAAGTTATCCGAGAACAACTGGAATCTTTGCCATAGTTGCCACCTTGACGGACCCTTTTGTGTCCTTCAAAAATTACATGAGCAGAGTTTCTTTAAATATTGGAAAGCATGCATATGGTGAGGGGATGTGTCATTCACAAGCAGGCTTACTCCATTTCTATTAATTGAATGGTGACTTGTAGTTTCCCACACCCAGAAATGTAACTGTGAGAATCATATGGTGTGAATTTACAAGGCACCAAAATAAGTTAAAATGTAAGCTTACTAATGCATAATGAGAAATCAAATAGAAAAAAGAGAATCCCTAGTTTCCTATCAGTAAATAACACTTTCTCTTACAGTTGGCAAGCTGCTGTGAAAATCCAAATACTTTGAAATTGCATAAAACAAAAAATAAAAAACTCCTTAGGGAATGTGACTGCAGAGCCAAAGGAGTGTCTGGTTTGAAGAGTGTTGGCCAAAGACAGCCTTTGTTTGAAAGCGTCTCTCAAGCACAGGAGTACTTGCGCCCTTCTGCCCATGTCCTCTTAGCACTCTAAATAGTGCTGGACAACACTGCTCAAATCTGTTTTCTTTGCTTTTCTACACACAGAATTCACCACATGGCTTTCAGAATGTGCTAAGATATGCAGATCAGTTGTAAGCGAGCCTTGCTTGGCTAGCAAACGTTCTTTTGCACGGTTGTGTACACGTTGCCCTGCCTATTCATTTCAGGAAATGAAAGAAATGTCTGTCGTACGTAGCAATAAAGGGAAATGAACTGGGCTGGAGATGAGAAGACCTAAAGAGGCATGTGGGAAGTCCAACTTGATTTTGTTCTTTTAAATTCTTCATAATTCTAAGACCTCTTTCCCTAGGCATGCACTCTGACTGGATTCATGTTGCTATGCCCATTCCTTGTGACGCTTTGCTAGTTTCTCTGGACCACACCGAAGTCTTGGGCCTCCTCAAGAACGGAGTCAAATGGCAGTTCTCCTTTTACCCCTGACCTGTCTGTTGAACAAAGCAATATTATTTAATCTCTCTGGTTACTACTCCCCAACCACATCCCCAGTTTTTTCTGTAGTGGGTTTTCACTGCAAGTTTAACGTGATGGTGGGTTAAGAGTTCTATAGAGTAGATGTGAGGACAGGCAGTATGGAGTTGGACAACACAGCCTTATGCAGCAAAACACCCAAAATAGAACAGGAGACATTTGTGTGCTAAAAATGCCTCAGGAGTTGAACTTCTTTCTGGGCATTCCCCCCCGCCCCACCACCCCCATGGAGTTGAACTCTTGCTGTGTCGTGCTAATCCAAGTTAGATGTTTCTAAAGATTTGTCTTTAAGGCAGCAGAATCATTTTGAGTCTCCGGCAACCCCACCCCTCATCTGCATCCATATGTCCATATCAGTTTCTCAAAGCCTACTGTTGAAATCAAACTGATGCGGTATGTAAACAAAGACATCTCTTAGCAGTCCACTACACCAATAGTAGTGTTTTTAAAACAATGAGTCTAATTCAGGAAAGATAAATCACACTTTCGAATGTAGACTCCAGGAAGATGATATAATCTCCAGTTTAAACGCTACTGGTGACCAATATGGGGATTTACATCTCCAAGAGCCACGGCTGTCCCGTGACGATATGAGTCAAGGAACTCCCTCTGTCCAGATGGTTCTTCAAGTTCTTGGCCACGTTTTGTTTGCCGTGAGTAGTCATGGTATGCCTAGACTAGAGTGAAGATAGCTCTGTTAATAGAAATATGCCATAAAACATTTGCAGTATTTTATCTTGTTATGCAAGTAGTTTTCATTTTTCTCAAAGAAATTTAGGTTTCTTCGTATTAAAATTCCAAGATTCTAATTAAACCTTTTCTGTTATTGTGTTTCCTTGCAGTTTGCCAATGTGATATTTGCTGATATTCTCCCAAAACAAGTGAACATGTATCTATCTAATAATTTTATTGTACATCATTATTCCTGAGTCGTATATTAGATTGGGCTTTCTGAATAAATACCAGTACATGGATTTTCTTTTATTGAAAAGCAGTAAAAAAAGATTCTTCCCAATACTCTTGTCTTACTTTTATTTGATTCTTACATTTCTGAATTACATATAGATATATTTATTGTGCTCCAAAATTCTGTTTTTAATTTTATAAGGTTTAAGAATATGTATAAATGATACATACATATAAGTAATGAATGGATGGTGAGTGCTATAGATACCTTTAAAACGCTTGCATCATTAAATTGAATGATTTATCTTTTTCTTCTTATTAAGCCTATGTTTTGAATAATTATATTAAGAGAGTTTCCAATCCAATGCCTGAATTCTAGGGATAAGTCCTGCTTAGTCAGGGTGGTTAATTCTTTTGTGCTAGTGAATTCTGTTCAAAGCATTCATATTAATAAAAATGTTTGTGTTCCTTACGTCTAGTTCTGACCATACAGTCGTTCACTTACAGAATATATTCCATAGTTTCTGGGCTCAGCATGGTAGCCTAGTGACTAAGTCCTTACCTTGTCCGTGCTGGGATCCCATATGCGTGCCAGCTCATGTCCCGGCTGCTCCACTTCCCTTCCAGCTCCCTGCTTGTGGCCTGGGAAAGCAGTCGAGCACGGCCCAAAGCCTTGGGGCCCTGCACCCATGTGGGAAACCCAGAAACTCCTTGCTCCTGTCTTCGCATCAACTCAGCACTGGTTGCTGTGGCCAGCTGGAGAGTGTACCAGAGATGGAAAATGTTTCTCTCTACCTATCGTTCTCAGTAAATCTGACTTTCCAATAAAAAAAAAAAAGTCTTTTAAAAACTTACATAGTTTCTATAGAAGAATGTATGGGTATATTTTAAAACCCATACAATCTGTAGTTAAAATGCTATTAGAAGTAATTTTTAGATAAATTTTATGACTTTCCTGTGATAAAGGTTACCATAGGTTGGGAATGACAAAAGCCTGTAGCATTTTCTTGTGGTTGTGACGGAAACACAGCAAAACCGTGAAAACAGGTGATCAATGCCACATCTTTAATTCAAGATCATTTTTAGTGTTTTGGACATTCATGATTTTGGCAGTTTTGGGGAGTCCTGGCTTTGTCTGCTGATCGCTCATGATTCCCAACTAGAGATGTTTGGGAAGAATAGCTCCCAAGAGGCCTTGTATTGTTTGGTATCTCATGATTGGGACTCACATGCTGTTGATATGTTTCCTGAGATAGTTAACTTAGATTGCCTCATAAAATTGTGACTTCCAGCTTTCTCCCATGTAAAGTTACTATTTTCCTCTGTACTATTAACAAACCTCTTATAAGAGATTTCTAAGGCTGTGTAGGTATAATGCTTTTTAAATTTTTTTCGTACTAACGTTAGCATTGTTTAATTATGATATTGACACCAATTTTCACATTTAGTAATTGTTTTTGCTCACAACAGTTATTAGTACAGTGGTTGCACATTGGTGATTTTCTATTTTATAATTACAATTGTTCTTTGATCCCGTTGTAGCGAGAGGTTTCACTTCTCTTCCCTTCAGTTACAGGTACGATTTATTATTATTTACCTCCCTATACACTCATGACTGCTCATTACACTCATTATTTATGCTATAACTCAAACTAATCTGGATTTGACCTCTGGGAGCAACCTGTATTTGCCTCTGGTTTATAATTAAATTGGAAATCTCTTTAGATACATTTCCCAATATTGTATCACAAAAACTTTTAACACAAAACTTGAAAGAATTATATATTAGATGCTCATGCACCTACCACATGAGTTTTATTACTTATAATTTATGGTTTTCTAGTTTCCCTTAGGATGTAAGTGTGCATGCATAAATTTATCTCTTTTGATATGACTAAATGAGCTGTAGTTGTGCCTACACTAAATAACCAAACACTTGAGCTTATCCTCAGAGTTCAAAATTTGCTTATAATTGTTTATAATTTAGTTAATTCTGTTGAAATTATTTATAATTTAGTGTGCCTTTAAAAGGTGTTGGATAATCATGTGTACTTGAACACATCAAGTCCCACTCATGGTAGAAACATCCCCCTGGCTTCCTTCCACGGAACTCTCCTGCCCATCTTTCTGTAGATTAGATTTCTCTGAAGACTTTCAGAAGACAAATGTAAGTGATAGAATCACCAACTATTCCCCGTTGTAGAATCCTTTTCACTTAGCCTGCTGGGTACACATCAGTAGTTCATTCCTTGTAATTTCTGAACATATTCCTTTGCACAGACATAACTCTGTTTATTCATTTTCCAATCAATGCATGTTAATGTCATTATGGGTTTTGCTCTGATGATGAAAGGTGCTATGAACATACTTTATAAAGCTTTCTGTGGATATTAGGAGGTTCATCGCTCTCGAGATGTCATGACGATTATGAGTCTCTCACAACGTACCTATCATTAACTCCAGGTAGATGAATCCCATGGCCCTATAATACCTGCTTCTCCCGGACCCTATTTACCGGGTGAAGTGGACTGCTGGCCCCTTTTCAAAAAGTTGGGTTTTATTTGTTTGCTGTTTGCTTGTTTTTTGTTATCTGAGTGTAGGAAAGTTGGGAGATGAGGATAAGTAAGAAGAAATAGAGCAATTAAGTCTGCCTAAAAAGTTATCAGACTTAGATGAGCAGGAGTGGTCATCAGCCTCTTCTGGAGGAGGGTGGGCATAACAGGTATCCACGTTTGACAGAGTTTCTGAGGCCTTGGATTCATTTTTCCCTTCTTGGTTTCATAACATTAGGTGTAATAATGCAACAATCTTTAATAAATCCTATGATCATTTATGCAAGTTATTTGAATAATCTTCTGGTATGTGCAATCGAGTTTTTCTTTTTTTTTTTTTTTTTACTAAGTTATTGAAAGCAAAGTATTGCAATGAACAATTGCTCCTTGAGTCTAGGTGCCACTCCATATGCATACAGCAGAAGATCCTTCTGAAAAGTTTGCTGACTGACCACCTGAGTGACTGGAAGATATGGATGATCTGAGTGGGAGCATGATGAAGTGTCTGGTTCAGGATAACTGGCTCGCCCAGGGCAGTTTCTGACAGCAATTTTTATAAAGAAAACAAAAATATTTAATTCAAAATCTTTGGTTTTCTGGGTCAAGGGTTATTCATACAGGAATAAAGGAAGGGAGGAGCTCTGAAATAAGAAATGAAGTGAAAGCACGTGCTACGTCACAGCCAAGGTCTCAGGCACAGAGTTAACACACTTCCTCTTCTGGATGAGGATTCCACAGAAGGAGCAGAAATGTATCTCGCCTTCTTCCTTCAAGGCTTCCTCTGGTTTTCTGAAGCATTGAGCGCAACCCACATTTCTCATTCCTGAGTGGAGAAAGAAGGACGACAGATGCTTGCAATGGTAAAGGGCAGTTACTGAGTTTCTGATCAATTCTTGTCGATTTGGGAGACGCGGGGTTCTTAATTATATGTGTGCTTTATCTTCCTATTGGAAACCCCTACTTCATCTGATCAATAGATTATAGTTTGAACAAAAACAGAATATCCTTATACGTCTTGTCGAAAGAAGCTGTCATTTTTTTCAAATACATGAGAAGAAAATTTACAAAACTTTTAAACCTAATTTAGTTGATTCCATTGGCAGTATAGGTCCTGAAATGGAATTGCTTAGGTTTGAATCTTAGCACATGCACTTATTATCTCCATAATCTTTGGTAAGCCAGTTCACCTCTTCAAGGCTCTGTTTTATCTATAAAATGGGTGTTACAGTTGTTGTATTAACCTTTATAAGGTTGCTGTATAGCTCAGCATTATTTTATGTAAGTGGAATTTCATGTAAGAGAACTAAATGCTTTTAGGTAAAACATACAGTTATAATTTGCTTTTTTTTCTTTATCTTTTTTTCCCTCTCTCCTGAAACCCAAGTATGAGTTTCCACTATTTCACAGCCGAGCCAGTAAATTGCATTTCATTTTAACTGAATTACTTTACTTTTAATTTGTTGAAGTTAATTTTTATAGGGCTGCCGTTCAACACTCCTAATCATGAGAGGGACTTCAGAAAAGTTAATACAAAATGTGCATTGTGAAGAAACTATGCATAGATGTTAAGGTTTTGTGGAGCGGTCGCCAAAATTCTAAATTTAATGTTTGCATGAGTGTTTGGACCACTCTCGTATATTAACAACCCTCTCAACACCAGGAGTGTTGAGAAAACAAAGGGCCAATGGATGAAAAGAACTGACAGCTGCCTTCTTGTCCAAATTGTTATCCCCAAATTGGAAGGAACAGAACTGACATGCACCAAAGATAAACACTTGGACAAGATCCCGTGGATGGCTCATGCCACAGCTGGAATGCTAATCTGAAGCCTCTTCACATTTTCAACAGCATGAGAGTTCCATGGGTGCCCTGGGGGAAAACCTTGCAAAAACTCTGGTTGGTTTATAACTGCAGGACTGGTGGAACTCAAACATTGCTGATGCAGCTGCGTCTGCTCTGGAACACTGCCCTCATGGGGCAGTTAGCCGGGCTGTAGGTGAGAACATGTTGGACGAGGCCTTTAGGGCAAGGGCTCCACCCTGAGCCCATCATTCATTAGCGGTGAACTTTGGGCATGTCATTTAATCTTCTTGAAACTTTATATTTCATCTACACAGCAGGAATATGAGTAACTATTATGTCGTTTTATTGGCTGATGACACAAGATAATATTTGCGAAGCTGCCAGCATGTCACAGTGCTCAGTAAGCGCTAGTTCAACCTGAATGCTTGGCAAATAGTGAGAAACAAATGCTACAGAAAATGTAATTCAATGTTAGCAATGAGGCTGAGCGTTTGAAGACTAATTAAAAAAAAAAAAAAAAAACTCCTTTGGGTTGTTTTTTTTCTAGGTAAGAAAAAAGGACTGACCCGAGAACCCTTCTTTTGAAAAGAGGGTTATGGGGAAGGCACTGCCGTTCATTCTCCGCTCCCTTTTGGCCCCACGGCCTTTGCAGACACATGCTCAGGGAACCACGGCAGATCGTCTGCTTGGCTCCTAACAAGCCGCCTGTGACTTCAGCTTGTGCCAGTTTAGCTTCAAGGGCCCCTTTGTGGACCATTTTGTTCTGTTTTTCTTAGGAGCAAAATGACAGCATGGTCAAGATCTAGAAACTTGCTGTTCCATTGTAATAGGATATGCATTTCAATGAGAAGCAAGCAAGTTGAAGGATACTCTTGCTAGCATCAGATTCAGCAAACCAGTCGGAATGTCTACCCAGGCCTCTGGAGTCAGTGAGCCTGCAGGCATTACGGGCTGGAGGAGCTGCAGGCTAAGAACAGCAAACTTAGAATGTAGATATTTTGCTTCTGCTCAACTTCTAGCAGTAAAAACAGAACAAATAAATCTTACTATTTGTTCCCTTCCTTCCTAACATGCTATTTCTGCACTTATGATTTGGAAAGATGTTATTTCCTAACTTGGGCATGAAGCTAAAATTTCTTTGAACACACCTGCCACATTGCTTTATTTTTATTTCCTCATAAAGGAAGAGTTTCTTTATGATGGATGCTCAGAAGCATCCCCTGTTTTGTTGTTTAATTCAATTTCTACATATTGGTTTTCATTCTCCCAGCATCTCATAGAAGCATTTGCAAAGCAAGCAAAAGAACAGAGGATTGGGTGAGGACATGGGAATTGCATTGATGACATGGAAAGGTTTCAGATGCTCTGGTGTTGAGATATTGTTAAAATCTTTTGTTGATATTAAGAGGAATTTCTGAAGGTTTTTCAATTTAACTATTTAAATAAGAATTGAAGATCTATTCGAGAAGCACAAAAATTCTTTAAACAAAAGCCCACTTCTTATTTTAATGCAATGTTTTTTCTACTTGTACAATTAATAGGCCAGCCCTGTTTCAACTTTCACTGTGGGTACTGTGATCTTGCCTTGCCAGGTAGGCCCCAGCCTTAGCTTTAGTGTGTGCCAGTGACCGGTGCTCGGTGATGGTTGATGCTAAAAACCCCAGCTTAGGTCTCCCACATGTGCTGGCACTTCGACCTGACTCTTAAAGACCCTCCTGTTTCCTCCAAACCATTTGGTCTCAGCCCCTCGCTCACCTGTATGTGCAGTGGCCTTATCCATGGAAATGCCTCAGCAGGAATTCCTCACCTGGGCATGGACCCTTTGGTCATCACTCACCCCCACCTGTGTGATCCCCCAGTCCTCCTGCAAATCCACACTCCCAAAGCAACAGAGTGCACTGCCAAGTGGCCTTAGGGTTTCACCTAGCACCATTAGTGCTTGGGCCACCAGGCGCAGCTTCCTGACCCAGACAGGAGAGGACCCCTGGTCCAGCTTGTTGGCCAGAGGCAGTCTAAGGCATCTAACTTTGGCTGTTTTTTTTCTTTCTATCTTTCTATTCAGAGGCAATTGGTTCAAGTACCAATTGGTGTTCAGCTTCTCAACTCCAGTTGTGATTTGCTACAAGAACCTGAATCAGAAAGAGAGATTTTGAAAGCCAGACAGAATAGGGAATTTATAGAAAGAGAAGCAACAGGATTCTGAAAGGATAACATTGATAACCTTGCTTCATTGAAGAAAATCAAGCCCCAGTCCTCCAACTTTCAAGCAGTGGGTAGCGTAGACATAATAGAGTGTGAACCAAACAGGCCCAGCCTCCTCTGGCAACTTGTGCTAACAGTGTAGTTGTTTTGTTGGTCACTGACTCACTAGAGGATGTGTAAGAAGTCCTCAGCATGAAGTATCATTTTGCTGTACTTATTACTGTCACAGTCCTCTGTGGGAGTATCTGAATGTTAGAAAGATATCGCAGAATAATCATTTAGCTGCTGAATCCTAGCTCTCTCAAAGCTTCTCAAAGATTTGCTGGAAGGACTGGTAGAGGATGAACCTCCTGTCTAATCCTGAACAGAATTTTGGCCATGTTTAGGTATCTGGGTAGGCAGATAGGGAAGGAATGAGTCATTGCACCACCTATTGCATCTGAGAACTGTTGGCCAGCCTTGGTTAAATAGAAGTCTTTATGTTGCAGGAGAGGTAGGACTAATCTTGCTCAGTATCATGTGAAACGCTTGGCTAAACTTTTGTGTAGCTGTGCAGGGCAAAAGGCTTTTTTGGGACTTCATGTTTCCTGAGGTATGGGAGCCTCTCAGAGCCGAGATCAGAAGCGGGTAGCTACTGCCTTCCTCTTGGCTTCCATCTGAAGGCCAAGAACAACCCTTCCATGGGATTTGAAACACAGAGCCTCCCAGTGGAAGCTCAGGAGTAGAATTCAGTCTATCCTTGAACAGTTTTGCTGAGCTGTTAATAAAGGAGGATGTTAGATTCTGAATTCAGGTCACAAGCTACTTTCCCCAGTGTTTCACTGGGCACAGAATAGAGGGGGGGTAACAAGAGCATAGTTCTACAAACTTGATATCAGCCACCATGGCTTTGACTGCTTCTTCAGAAGATTCCAGGGGGTTCCTATTACCTGCTTCATGCAGTTTTCAAAGGGGAGGTGAGGATGACTCAGAAGACCAGTACCTTACTGCGTGGATACATGGAGAGATACAGAGAGATATGTTCCTGGAAGCATGCGGAGAGCAAGCAAAAGATGCAACTGTTTTCATGAAAACATAGGCAAGTGTGAGTGATTGAGTGGATATGGGCAGCCACAGAAACTCACGTGAGGAGCTGATGAATGTAAACGGATCCTTAATGGAAAACGTTCAACCCTGAGCTTTTGGCGTCCACACATTGTGAACATTTTTATTTTCACACTTCACAGCATCAGACATTAGCATCTTCCCACATCAAAAACACAAGTTTTCTGGTAAGATGACAAGATTCTCATAATTGACTTTAACATTTTACATCAAATAACTCATTTGATTTTTGATAGGCTGCTTTGAAATTGCTATGCAAATTTCTTGCTATGTGAGAAAATACGGGCATTTGTTTTCAAGTTGTAGTGCCATCTTGCAAATACAAAATGATTAGTAAATCTGGAATATAAAACTTTTGTAGATACTTGAACACTTAGTCATTTTGAATTTTAGTCTACCTTTGAGTTTTGGGGGCAGTGGCCTTTTCTCCCCCAGGTCTCCAACATTGTCACAAGTCCATGAATAGCTTGCTGGCATTTGTTGCTGTGCCTGTAAGTGCCAGTTGGAGGAGGCAGCTGTTCCCAGCTGAGTCTACTACAAAGAAGACAGTTGCTGAGACAGTTGGATGCAATCTGGAAGAAAGGTTCTTGGAAAACATGAACAAATGACCCATCATCTTCAGTTATAGAATGCTGTATTCTTCCGTGGGCTTACTTAATTGCATTTCCAAAACCATGTAAGTTAGCAGGTTGTGGGGATTAGAACCTGCGTGTGAATCTCTGTGTGAGGCCATTGCTCAGTCTAACACATACATTCATCCTTATCCCTTCTCTTGCTGATATCAAACTTGCCCTGTCATACTGGCAACCAGATTCCTTATCTATAATGCTTCCTTCCTCCAGTATAAAATATCCATTACCTCCTACTTTAATCCTACAGTTTTGATCTAGTCACATCTCTCTTTTCCCAAAAGCCATGCACTGGTTTCTCATTGAACTAAGAAGAAAATTCCAAAGCCTTAGATTTTTTTTAAGATTTATTTTATTTTATTACAAAGTCAGATATACAGAGAGGAGGAGAGACAGAGAGGAAAATCTTCCGTCTGATGATTTACTCCCCAAGTGACCGCAACGGCTGGTGCTGCGCCGATCCAAAGCTGGAACCAGGAATGTTGCACCCACATGGGTGCAGGGTCCCAAGGCTTTGGGCCATCTTTGACTGCTTTCCCAGGCCACAAGCAGGGAACTGGATGGGAAGTGGAGCTGCCGGGATTAGAACCGGCACCCATATGGGATCCCGGCACGTTCAAGGTGAGGACTTTAGCCACTAGACCACGCCACCAGGGCCCAAAGCCTTAGATTTTAACACTGACATTCTGTTATATTTTCATTTTCCAGTCCTCAAGAGGTTCAATTTTACATGATGCATTCCATATAATATCTCTTCTAACTATTCATGCAACTTTTCCTGAATCTTTGTTAGTATTTTCTTTTACTTTTTCCCTAGTTCCCTATCATGTTGCTAAGCTTCACCATTCAGATTTCAGAACTCAGATCAAATTGCTCCCCCTTCTCTGACTTCCAGATCCTTCCAATCTTCTCATATACCGTCAGTTACTTCTCTTCAAGAACATCTACATGCATTCACGGTACTTGCCTCCACAGACCGAAATTGCAACAGGCAATGCCCACTGCTTGTTGGTTTCCTGGGACCTGTTAGCATTTAGACCAGTGTGGGACTCACTAGAAAATGTGGACAACTCTTTTTTTTTCATTGCATACTTGAAAATTTTCCTTTGAGGGATAATCATAGAATTTACAGAGATGCCCTCAAAAGGGAATGTTATAACTCAAACACAAAAGTGTTGTTTATTTTTATTTGCTAGCTTTCTGGCAAGAGGACAGTTTCCCCATTCACTGGACCACAGCCTCTCTCAGGGATGCATTTGCCCCCAGTATTATTCCACGTCTGCTTTGTCGCTTCCGAGCCTCAGATATGTTGCCAAGGCCCTCCCTGTGCCCCTCTCCTTCAACAGATACTTGTGTTCAGCTCTGTCTGTGCTGAATTATTCCTCTTAGTATCCAGTGTTTAATTCTGCATTTCTGAGCTTCACTGAAGGTGAGGAAGTCCTATCTCATCTCCCCAGGGGCACCTTGCCAGCAGAGTAATTAGCCAGGCTCCTTGCCAGTTCAGTGCTTTGATCTGGAAACCCATAAACTCCCATTTCAATATGGTGGTGGGAGAAAGCTCAAGAAGAATGCGTTAGGCTCTGCTTTCAGAGCTAGACAAACACCATCCCGGAGAGGTAGACGACACAAACTGGAGCTGAGAAAACAAAGAGGAGAGATTTATTGGTTCATTTAACTAACCAAACTCTGACACTGTGTCAGTAGTTCCACAGAAAATTTAAACCAAAGCAGCTTCCATTCAGAGATGATCAAGCTGGTCCATTATTAAACCGGAAGTGACATTCCGGGCACATGGAAGCACCATGTGAAGAGATAAGCTTCAGTTAGGTTGTTTCTGACCCTCATGCGAGTGCTATCAGGAAGAGCCAACTGCGATTTTTCCATGTTCACACACACACACACACACACACACACACACACAAACCAGGGAGAAGAAAAACAATGCTGCATGATGTCTAAAAGGCACGTTTTACCAGACGTCACATTCTAGTTTTGTGGATGCTGGCTTGAAGACAAAAGATTTCAGCTAGAGCGAGGCTTGAAAAGCTGACAAGAGCTAACGTAGCCCCAGAAAGCTGTCTACATGAAGCACTTGGCTAGCACCAACTTGGAATGTGGCAGCTGCATTTGGCATCCAACTGGGAGTTATGGATTTTTACTAATACTCTTGTAGGAAGACATTGGCAAATACGCTCTGTGGGTCCTATATGCTCAGAGGGCTGGCTTGACAGCCAGGGAAGCATTTGGGACCCCAAAGGATGTCACTGCACTTCCCTAATGCTTTTCTTTCCTCGTGGTTTGGCTATAGCTTTTAAACTTGAACGTGAATCATAATGGAATTGCAAAGTGGTCTCATTATGTTAGATGGATTGAAACAACTTATAATGTATGACAATGGAGAGGTCTGAGTGGTGGCTGGCAGCAGGTTTGGCCCATGTTCAGTTAATGAAGGCAGTGGTCTTTGTGGGTGACTGAAGAGAAGATGCTGGGGCAGACACTCTGTTTTTAAAATACCACTCCCGCTGCTGGTCTGTCATGAGGCTTTTATCTCAGCCTTTAACTTCCCTCTGGCTATGCTTAGAGGTCTTTAACAACCAGTGAAACGCTAGGGCTGTGGGAATGAGTCATACATTATGTTACAGAGTGGTTGAGAGTGTTCCCCTCAAACCTATCTTCTCTTCTGTGTTCTGAGTCTGTTCACGGCGTCTTTGTGACAGGATCCCTCTTCATCCTAGAATTCTCTCATTCCTCATGACGCACATCTAATTACTAAAATGAGTCTTGATACTTCTATTTTTGGATTGATCCCCCCCACATACTGCCTCCACTCTGTCTCGGTTAGATGAAGGCAGTAATTTTGAGGTGTCTTGTCTTTGGCACTGGAAATGGCTTCTTCCCATTGCTTCAGTTAGCCTTTCCAAAACATACACCTGTCCTCATCACTAGCGACCTTAAAAGCTCTCTCCACATGTTCTCTGATGCTCTCAAAGGCCTTCCCAGTTCCACTACACTCCACCTGTCTCTAGTATTGCCAGGCTTCCTACCTAATGGGAAGTACTTTTTTCCTTGATTATAAAAACACAAACATTTGTGATTTTGATTTATCATAAATGTTTCTGCTCTACATTTACCGAATTTCCCCTTCTGGCTTTCTGGAGAAATACCTTCTTAGCCTCCACAATCCCGATCAGGCGTTTAGTGTCACTTCTATAGCTCTTTAGGACCAAGACGTCGATCTCTTTTTTGCTCAGAATAATTTGTACAGCTCTCCATCAAAGCGCTTTTCATCCTCTTAGGTGGTTTCTTCCTTTTTTCCCCCCTCAAATATATAAATAATGCAACAGTCATGAGGGATCCACAGAGAATTTCTGCCAGTGGGCAGAGTAAAGAATGCAGCAGAAAGCTAGAACAGTCCCCCTTTCAACACATCCAGGACACCTGCTTGTTCCCATCAGAAAGTACATTCTCTAAGAAGGGACCTTGCCTGACCCATTATCAGTGCCCAGGCTACCCTATTGGGCACAGAGTAAATGTTCCTCAACTATTGCTTTAATGTCTAAAAGTGCTGAATGAATGTAGAAACCAGCAGAGCAGGGACTAAAGCCCTTTCACGTGTCTAAGACTACTCCAGGTGAAAGGTCATCCAGAAACAACTCAAGGAGATAAGATATTGATATTTGGGGCGTGGGTGTGGGCAGGAGGTTGGAAGGAGCTCAAAAGGGCGAAAAAAAGCATTAAATGAAAAGTGCATAGGCAAAGAAAATTGGAATAAAGAGAAACAATGGATACAGTTTAAACAGAAGTATAAAATTGATGGAGATTGAGCATTTTTAATCAGACTATAAAAGTTGTACCTAATTACTGATGACAAAGAAACCCCTTTAAAGGTAGTTTACAAAGCAAGGCTCCAATCATATCTTGCGTCTTCTGGGATCATTTGAGTAATTGTGTGGGTGTTGCTCCCTGTAGATTATCATTTTCTCTTTGAATTCATTTGCTTTAGTAGAAATGAAAGGCGACGTCACTCCCAGGGCATTCTTGTGTGATGTGTGGGTCTCCCTACCAAAAGCTCCTAGAATTACTGGGCGTGGAGTTGACACTGCTGGTCCCAAGATGTTCACTGTAGCCTTGGTGGCTGGGGGTTGGGTGACGGGATATAGCTAAACCACCCATCCAGAATGAGAGAGCTGAAGATGAACAGCCAAGAAGATTGTATGAGTATTTGGGATTAAAAAAAATTGTTTAGATAAAGACAGAGTAACATATATGCAAAGATAGATAGATAAATAGATAGATAGATGATAAATAATCTTCAGTCATTGGCTCACACCACAAATAATCAAGATATTCAAGACTTGATCAAACTAAATCCAGGAGCTCAGAACTCCATTCAGGGAACCTGAGTGATTGATATCTGAAAGTCACATGGTTAGAAAATAGTAAAACTGTAAGGAGTTATTCGAGTATTCCACCCTGGACCCGGCACCATCTCATCTTTCTCACAGCTCACGAAATTCGCGCCAGTCCAGCCATCCACCAATCAGATGTAACCCAGCATTTCACCTGAGAATCTCACCCCATCGCCCAGCCCCTTCCCCAGTTGTGCCCGCTTGCCAATCATTCTTAGGCAATCACCTGTGACAGTCTCAGGCACCAATCCCTGGGGGCTGCCCTCAATCCCTCCCAGTCCCCGCCCCCACACCTTGCAGGCTCACCTGAATGGCATAAAAGCCCCCAGATGTGGCTCTGTCTCTTTCTTCTCCTTCCGGCTCCACCCTCCCATCACTTCCTCCCCTTCCTCCTTGCCTTCCCACCACCTTGTCCTGTTCCTGCCTGGCTAGGATAAACCTCATAAGACATCTCGTTGCATCTGCTGTTTTCTGCTCACTGTAAAGAACCAGGCTGCAGGAATTAGCTGCGTGTAATATCGTAATAACTAGAACTTTAACTGTTTTAAATAACTAAAACTGAGACTGCAATTTATGTCTATTTGATATCCAAAGAATATTTATTGCTGTTATTTATAAATTGCACTCTTGTCTTTATGTCAATATCACCATAACTGGAAGTTGTAGCACCTTCTCCCCTACTCTTCTTTCATTATACTGTAAGGTATACAGTTTGGGAGTACATCTGTTTGCCAGTGGTTCTACTATAGAATTTATCATCCTGCAAGTGCTCAGTAAGGATTGATTGAACGGATTCTTGCATACGTGAATGACTTAGTTGAACACATTCCGCTTCAGACTCCATCCTTCAAAGGGGTTTGGTTTTAGTTAGCTCAGTTCATCTTCCCGATTCTAGGCATATATCACTTGTATCAGTTATGGTTCAGCCAGTATGAAGGAGAAACATATTATTTTTTTTAACACAAAGAATTTGAAGTTTACGCATGTTTGAGGAAGACTGGGCGCCGAGAATTACCTTCCAGACAATCTACTGACTCATCGGCAACCTGTGAGGAAGACCCTGACTTCCTCTGTGTGATGTCTTTTTTTATCATTCAGTGGGACCTTCGAGTCTTGACCTTGCCTACTGCTGGGGAAGGGTGACCTCTTCACATTGCTTCCCCATATTCGAAATGAAAACTTTCCCTTGGTAATGTCTCGCCTCTAACCTTAGTGGCAATGGGAGTAGGCGGAACAGGCAAACGGAGCTCCTTAGTGAGATGGTAGAAGAAAATGCGAATGATTGTGCCCCGGGTGGCAAGCAATCCTGCATTGGCGAACACTGTCTGTCTCCTGGCTTTTGGGACATGAAAGTACCTCCAAACTTTCGTGGAAAGTGCAACTAGAAGATAAGTGTCTGAATACAAAAAAAATTTTTTTTTGGAAACTGATGCATATTGGGGTCTTTACAAAATTGATGAGAACTGTGAATTATGAAAACATTATGCATGCATTTTAAGTTGCCTTTGCACCAATATAAACTTATCTTTTCATTTCGTATTGGCACAGCGTTTTTCAAGTACCACTGTATATTTATCTAATTTTTTATTTACATGGTTTCATTTTATTTTTGTAATTTGAAAGGGAGAGAGTGAAGGGAGTAAGTTTTCATTTGTCAGTTCACCACTCCCACTTCCCACCCCAAATGTGCCTAGCAGCCAGGACTGGGGCAGGTGGTAGCTAGCTGCCTGGAATTCCATCTGAGTCTCCCATGTGGGTATTTGGGACTCAAGTCTTGGAGTCGCTGTCTGCTGACTGTGGGAGTGTACACTAGTACCAAATTGCACTGGAAATGGAATAGCTGGGACCTGAACCAGAACTTGGTGATGGGATTTGGACACCCCAAGCAGCCACTTAATTCCTGTAGCACACACTCACTCCAAAGGCTGCATATGTTACACCCAGCTCCAGAAGTCCCTGAACTCTTTTCCTGATTTTTATCTGGTTTCAGTGGTTTTTATCGGATTGCCAGGCTCATGGGCAACAACAGCAGAATGCCTGCTGGTAGCCAAGGAGACTTCTTTCTCACTGGGACAAGGGAATTCCTTCTTTCTTTCTTTTGTCTTTAGCAGAGCCTTAAATTAGAAGTCACAATCATGGCCGGGTTTTCCAATAGAGCCCTCGCCAGCGCTGAATCCACTTGTAGAATGGTGCGGGGCTGGCTTCTCCCTCAACAGCTGCGCAAAGTAAGAGGAAATTTAATGAACCCAAGTAAGACATGATCCTTTGTGGCTATGAAAGTTACACTTTGAAAAAGCTCAGCTGGTCAAGAGCCTCTTGAAAATGGTGTGACTGCTGGGGAACTCTGTCGCAAGTCCACTGCTCTTGGTTGAGTTTCCTACTCTTTGAGGGGAAAACAAAGAGAGGTTTTTACAAGCAAGAGAAGAGTCATTTTGCTATTTGAAAGAGCACATTCAAAAATTGCAGCCCAGTGTGATTGGGAGCCATCCATAGTCAGTACTTGTTTATTTGTCCAGCTTTACACCATGTAAGTGATGTGGAATCCTTTCCGCCTCTAATAATAACACCGCCGTGGCCCTGAGTTAATGGAAAGCTGGAACAGCTGAAGGAGAGCTGGGGCTCAGATTAACCACGCTGGGTCAGACAAGTCCACAGCTGTGGTTGGGGTGGCGAGAGGTGAGAGGTGGCAGGGAGGAAGGGCAGAAGGAGCCTGTCTTAAAATATTTTTTGCCGAGTCAACAGATATAATGCATGGTATTTTACCACCAAATTTATCCACTGGAGGATTTTTTTTTAAGAATCTGGGAAGCAACCACCTAATTCAGATTCTATGGCTTCTAATTGTGCAAGAAGTACATTTCTGAAAGCTTTGTGTACCGCCGAGTCTTCATTCAGAGAGCCTCTCCTTTGCCTCTACAGTAGGCAGCAGTGCTTAAATAGCATAATTATTACGTGTTTCTAGTTTGCTTTAAATTTTGATTCAATCAGAATCCCTAGACTTGACAGCCTATAATCAAACAAA